>NW_005353584.1:1334310-1362455 GCF_000412655.1 Myotis brandtii | reverse complement strand
TAAGAAAGAAAAAGAAGGAAATCTTACTCTTAGGGATAGTATGGATGGAACTGGAGAGCATTATGCTAAGTGAAATAAGCCAGTCAGAAAAAGACAAGTACTATATTATTTCACTCATATGTAGAATCTAATGAACACAATGGACTAACAAGCAAAATAAAGACAGATTGGTAGAGAGCAGGCTGATCTGTCAGAAATGGCGTGGTTGAGGGAATGGATGGGTGTAGATGAAGGGATTGAGCTAAAAAAGAAAAAAAAAAAGAAAAAAAAAAAGAAAGAACAACTCATGGAGATAGACAACCATGTGATGTTTCCCAGAGGTGGGGCTGGTGGTAGGAAGTGGAGGAGAGTATTGGGGAGATATGGTGGAATAAGATTTGAATTAGAATGGTGAACACACAATACAGTGCACAGAGGACGTGTTGTGAAATTCTGCTCCTGAAACTTGTATAATTTTGTTAGACATGTAACTCTAATAAATTAAAGAAAATGGATTTTTTTTAAAAAGAAATAAAAGGGGAGTATGTAGTTTGAAAGATTTGAGCCATCATTTATGACAAGTAGGTGATTCTCCCAAAGCTGAAATGTAAACATCAGAAAGAGTTCAGTCTCTTATCCCAAATCAACTATTCTTAAAATCAGGATTAAGCATACAATGAGCAGATTATGTTCTCATTTTAAATTTCTCCTCCCTTCTATTGCTCCAGTATTTTTATCATGAAAGTAGTGGCCCAGGGCACAGATTCATGCACATTGAAAGGAAATTAATTAGAAAGTGGCCTGTGGGGTGGAACTGGGCCAGATGGGCTGGACATGCCCTGGAGCCAACATTCTTCAATCCCTCCCTGGTGTCAAATGAGCAGATTATGTTCTCATTTTAAATTTCTCCTCCCTTCTATTGCTCCAGTATTTTTATCATGAAAGTAGTGGCCCAGGGCACAGATTCATGCACATTGAAAGGAAATTAATTAGAAAGTGGCCTGTGGGGTGGAACTGGGCCAGATGGGCTGGACATGCCCTGGAGCCAACCTTCTTCAGTCCCTCCCTGGTGTCTGCAGAGTGAGCGGGGTCCCTCTAGCAGGTGGGGTCCCTCGGCCTGGCCTGTGAGTATCAGGAGGAAACCGGCTCTCCGACATCCCCTGAGGGGTCCCGGAGTGGGAGAGGACACTCTGCAAAGTTGCTGTCATACAGGGTGTGGAACACAAATGCAAGTGCGCGGTAAACCAGATTTGGGGTATTTCTGTGAAGATCACACCCTTCCCTCTGGTAGAAATTAGATTTTACAGCCTTTACTAATTACAGGCTAGAGGCTCCAGTGCCCTCCCAAGTAAACTGCTTTGAGACAGCAGCTGGAAATTAGGATAGTAAAGTAAATTCAGAAGAGGCTCATCAAGTTTTTCTTGTCCATTAAATGAAAATGAAATATCGTATTTGTGAAGTTCTATGGAGGGAAACATTGAAAAGATAGCTCAAGTTGCTTAGTAAAGAGAAGTTTGCTAGTAAAACACCACCACATCAGCCACAGTTAAAACAAAAATGCAATCAGGAAAATTACTTGAAATGTTTATGTTTACTTTCAGTTTTCAAATTAAAGTAGAGCATCATGTTCCTTTGGGTTGTCATTCAAATTCTCTCTTCCTCTCCTGATTCCTATAAATGTAGTAGCTGATAAACTTCTTTCTTTAGAAGTAGAATCACTATCCCCAAACTGACATTTTTTTTTCTTTCCTGAGAGCTTCATTGATTGTATGATTCCCAGAAATCACAAACACATCTAGTTCAAGTTCTTTATTTAATAGACACTCACTTCCGATTTTAAAACTGTCATGTAAAATCTCTGCTGAGTTCTATTGAACTACCTTAGTTTATAAGTCATTTAACCCTAATTGAGAGGTCATCCAGGGCAACGAATTTCTCATCTCAACTCGAGCCTTTCTATACAGCATCTTTGACAAATCCTGTTTCCGCTGGGTTTTGGTGACTTGGCTGGTAATCAGTGTTTCGTGAGTAGCACCATTTGGAAAGCTGGTGTACAAAGCCATTCCTCATATTTAACCCCATCCCCAACCTTCCCTTTGCCTAGTTCTCTCTTTTGGAATATACGGAGTGTTTATTCCTTGAGCTGGGCTGTACATCAAATAATTGAATGAAAAAGGTTCTTAGAGAACACAAGTCTCCACATTAAGGCATAGTTTAAATTTTGTTCAGATTCACTTTATTTCTTCCTTCCTTTCTCTCTCTGGATGTTCTCTTTTCTTCAACTGGAGAAAACATGATCAGCCCAAGAGGAACAGGAAGGTAAGTGTGGGGCTTAGAACACAAGACGCCTTTACATCTGGTGCTGTGTAACACATTGTGCAAGCACAGGGGAACTGCCCCTTTCCTTCCCCACACGCCCCAACCTCGCCACACAGATTCTTTTTAAATGGTTTTTATTTTTCAATGATAGGTGACATCAATATTATATTAGTTTCAAGTGTACAGCATAGTGGTTTGACATTTATGTAATTTATGAGGTGATCCAGTGCCCATCTGACACCCTATAGTTATTACAATGTTATTGACTATATTCCCTATGCTGTATTATACATCCTCGTGCCTACTTTTAAAACTGCCAATTTGTACTTTTTAACCCCTTCCTCTTTTTTTACCCATCCTCCCTACCTCCTCTCCCAACTGTCAAACATCTATTTGTTCTCAGCATCCCCAACCTTGATTTGTCACATTCTTTATGTGTGTATGTAATTATTTCTGATCAAATTCTAATCCCAACCTGGGGCTCCATTTCCCTAGGAAAATGTTAGACAATGACAGGAACAGCATAAATCTTAAGTCAGGAAGAGGAGCCTAGCTCAGATGCCTGTTTTGCTCAGAAGGCATTTTTTTTTTTAAAGCCTCACCTGAGGATATATTTTTTCCCCATTGACTTTTAGACAGTGGAAAGAGAAGGTGAGGCGGGGGTGGGAGAGAGAAGGATCCACGTAAACGCTCTGTGACCGGAATCGAACCAGGTTACCCTTTGGTGCAGTGGGCCCCTACACTCTAACCAAGGAGCCACACCAACCAGGGCTCAAAGCTGTCCTTTGAGCAACAATTTATCTTGCCAGACACCAGCCAACAGCGCAGAGTGAGCTTCGCGCTCTGGGCACCAGGGGGCGCGCGCGTTCGCCGAGCCGGTTTCCGGGCGTGAGCGTGGGCGTGGGCGGCGAACAGCAGCTGGAGGACTAGACCTTCGTGTTTTTGAGCGGCGCGTGGGTCGCCTTCGAGGACATGGGCGACAAGTATGCTAGTCTGCGGCGGGCACAGCTGCATCTGGATTTCATCCACGCCAACTCGTGAGTGACTCCGTAGAGCCTGAAAGGGGGGGCGGAGAGTCTCACCGTGAAAAGTTTGGACCGTCTCCTAGCGAAATACGTGAACTTGGTATCATTGACTTATGGACATATTATTTCTTTATTTAATTCTTTGTTTATGCTTTAAAAAGAAAAAAAGAAATAATACAATTGTTTATGCTTTAAAAAGAAAAAAGCAAAGTTACTGATGCTTTAAAAAGAAAAAAACCTATTTATTTGAAGTGTATGCTTTAAAAAGAATAAAACAAAGTAAACTGATATTCTGGGCCAGGCTAAACCCCTTTTTATTTTTTCCCCACTAACGCCAAGTGGCAGGAAGGCCCTTTATTTATCATTTAACAAAATTGTAGGCCAGAGAACCCTCATTCCACCAAGGTTGCCCATCTCTAGTGACTTCCCTGCCCAATATCCTGACATTTTAAAGATTAAAGTTGCCTCCGGAGAGTAATTTGTATTTATTGATTCCAGCGTCTGCGGCCTCCAGAGTATTTCCAAAAACGTGACCTCTCTGAGGTTAGAATCCTCACATTTTGGTTATTACAAGGGCCCTCTGGCTTCTCTGTCAGGCCCAGATGCGTTTTGGCTACTGACTAGGTGTTATTTCAGGTGTTCAGATTGCAGAGGAAGAAGACAGGTTCCCTATTCCATCTGTCATTTCCCACACAGCAAAGCACAGCAGGGAGTGAGTGCTGCGTAATTCACAGTGATGTTGTTTGGGGGGATCTTTTAGTAATTTGGATTTTCTGAAAGTACTGATTGATAAAAGCAGCGATTTTCAACCCTTCTCATCTCATGCACACATAAACTCATTACTAAAGTTTTGCAGAACACCAAAAAATGTTTTCTATTTTTTGCTGATCTGACCAAAAAAAGTAGGTATCATTTTGATGCATTCACACCGGCCAGCTATTGTTGTGTTGGCTGTTGTCATTTTTAAATTTGACAATCTAAAGAAAAAGAGGTCAGTGCCTCTGACTGAACAGTCAGGTATTACATGTTTTAAAAAATCTTGTGGCACACCAGTTGAAAATCACTGATACAAGGGATGTACCAGATTTGAAACCACAGAAAAAGTGTAAAAAAAACCAGGGTTAGCCAGCCTTGCTGTATGGGACAGAGCAATTTTTACAGAAAATATGAGTAAAACAGGTACTATTCAGCAGATATTTAGTTTTTATTTCTTTATTATGTAGAATAATTGCAAGCTGGAAGGGATGGGACATTAATTACAAGTTAACAGAGGTGGAAGACAAATGAAGAAATAGCAGTTTTGAGTTGGCGATTTAGAACAATTATAAGCCCAGTGTTGGAAGGACTGTGAATTTAACCTCGGGAAGTTTCCTCAGCCTCAGTTTTGCATAGCTTCTGCAGATATCCTTCCCAGACCTCTCCTCCCCCAAATCACCCCATAGTCAGTTACTAGTCTGGAAACTGAATAACAAAATTGACAGCAGCACAAGCAGAAACAAAATCAGATACAAATTGGTATCTTCTCCACTCCTCCAGGTCGTTTTTGTTTGAGATTCCCACAGTATAAACAAGAGTGATTCTGTATTTCTCCCTTGCTTCACCTCTCTTGTCCAATCCACCATCCAATCCATCATCAAGTCCCCTTCAGGCTGTCTCTAACGGACTCAAAGACTCAAATTCATCCGTTCCACTCCGTCTCCACTACCACTGACTAGTCCAAAGCACTGCCATCTCCCTTCCGGACTCCTCCACATAGCCTCTAAACTGGGTTCCTTGTTTCCTGTTCTTGCTCCCCGAAATGGTCTGTTTTTCTGAAAGCTGTCAGTGTGAACCTAAAAAACAAACAAACAAAACAACAACAACAAAATAAACTTGAACAAATGCTTACAAAACAATTTGCTCTAAGTACAGGAAGGCCTGTGAAGTCTTTGTTTCATTAGGAGTAGACAGGCTATTTCGGCCATCGTGTTCTTAGCCCTGCTGGCTTTGTAATAAAGTGCATCAACCTCAGAAGCTTGATGGTGCTGAGAAAGTTGTTTCTAGAATAACTCCTTACTGGATTATCTGTCTAGACCTGGAGAATATTTGTCTGCAACTTTCTGAAACCTTTTGCACTGATTCCAGAGTTAAACTTTGGGCTTTCCCTCTATTTCTTCACCAGCACCACACACAGTTTCCTGTTCGGAGCCCTGGCTGAATTGCTGGACAATGCAAGGTAAGGCTCACCAGTGAACAAGGATTGTTGGGGGCATCTCACACAATTCCAGTCTTGTTGTATTTAAAGATGAAATTATAATGTCATTTCCCCCCACCTGCAATATTTTGTGAATTTAATTGCTATTAGAAATATTAGAGGAAAAAGAACAGGTAAGAGGAGGAATTATTCAGTTTGTATCTATGATCAAACTTGAAGTACAGATAAAGTGAGTGTCTGTTTCTGTGTTAATAAGCATGTAACAGCAGATAGTCATTTGGATGTTTTTGAGTTATACTGCATATCAACATATACTGTGTCTTGAGAATTTAGATTTAAGTTTGGGCCTTTATTGAAGTCTGCATCAAATCGAATTGCAAAGTTAAGGAGAAAATAGCTAACTGTTGTTGATCTCCTTCTATCATAAGACCCTGTTCTAAGCACCTTATAGATGGGTATTAGCTCATTCATCTTTACAACAGCACTCTGAGGGGCCTATACTTATTTCAATTCTACAGACGTGGAAGTTGATGCATAAAGCGGTTAGATGAATTAACCAGGGTCATACAATTGATATTGGCAGAACTAGAATTCAAATTTAGTCTGTCCAGTCTGTTTAGAACTCCCCTACCCCATTTTACTGTCTCTGACAAAGGCACTGGTGTTTAAAGAACTCTCATTAACAGTTTAAGTGCCACTTAAGTGTATTTGTGGGGGCTTGTGAGTGAGTCTGTTTTTCAGCTAATCAAATATGGCACTGCATTTGTTTTGTATCTGTATTTTCTTGTAATGGAAGATTTTACCTATCTTTTCTACAGAAAGCAGTCTACCCCAGGAAGTAGTAGGAAGTTGTTAGATCAGGGATCTCAGTAGAGAGACCTAAATTCCCTGCCACGGGTTGACAAATGAATTTCAACTTTTTTGCATTTGTCCCCCATTTTTGGCCTAAGAAGGGAGATGACTGGGTGTAAATGCAGGATGTAGTCAGTTCACTAGCCATCCAGAACTTTCTGCACAGCAGTGCCCTGTACTAAGGAAAAAGTCACTAACTCCTTCTTACACAAAATTGGAATCACAGTTATCACAGAAAGGGAGGGGAGAGGAGAAAAATAATAAAGTTGATTGGTTAGGAGAGCCCTGAACTCAGCTTAGAAGGAGCAAACAGGGATGGGACCAAGACCCAGGAACATTCATGGTTAGTCTCTCTAATGTGATTAATCACAAAAACAATATGTAATTATATATGTGTTTTCCGATGGTCTTAGGCGACCCCTGTGAAAGGGTCGTTCGACCCCCAAAGGGGTCGCGACCCCCAGGTTGAGAACCGCTGCTCTATAGGGTTTCAGGGTTGCTACTGTTTGCTTCTGCCCACAGCTCTGAAGCAAGGATCCTTTGGTGTCCCACTGAGTGTCCATTTTCAGCAACTTGCTCTCTGTAACTCTGAGAGAAGACATTTGTTACTCTGAAAGAACACGCTGGTCTATTCTACCAACTGTCTTCTCCTCTGAAGTTGTTTCACTTATTCATTCAACAGTAGAGGGCAGGTAAAATCAGAATGTAGAAGAAATAGAACAACAGGAACAGTTTATGCAGCAGAGGGTGATTGGCAAAGAAAGATTGAGTTCAGATTCAGGGGAGTGAGAGAAATGTGATCAATAAAGCAATTCTTGGAGCAGCATTTGTAAACTGGCAGCCCCTGACCAAGTCTGGCCTGTCTCATGTTTGTTTGATTTATAGTGAAAATGCACACGGTGTTTATAAAGAAAAGGAAGGAAAGAAGGAATTGTTTGTAAAGTTTAAGAAATAGGAGGTACCATATAAAAAAATCGCTTTGGACCAGCCTGTGCCTTCAACTTTGCCATTCCTAAAGGCCCTACAGCCAGCCCCACCTCCTCAGTTCCTCTGTCCTCAGTGAGCACTTGGCTTTGCCACCACTGCTTAGATGCTGGTATTGGACATCAAATGGAGCTGTTTAATAGACTTAGTCAAAATGCTTGGTTGGTCTCATAAGGAGGATCTTCATATAGTCCCGTGTTACTCTAAAAAATTATTTTACTCAAGATTTTGATGATTTCCTATAGTTTTCAAATTTAGAACTGGAAGATATTAAAGGAATGCTGTAAATGGATAAGGAAAATATGTGGCAGTACAGGAAGGCGTGGTTAGGAGCCTCTGCCAAATACAAGAGCTGTTCAGAGAGAAATTGACCTGGGCTAAATTACAGTCTATAATAAAATGACTTAATGTGTTATAAAGGTGAATTATTGTTCTGTGCCTTTATACGCCTAGAATTTCTGTGAGGAAACAGTTTCTTTGAAAACTTTCAGTACAGGGGTAGTTACTGAGCACCTATTGTGTACATGGTACTTTGAATGATGTATAATTACATAATGGAAATAATGATACCTACATTTCATGCGATTGTGGCAAAAATTAGAAGTGAATCCTCCTAATAGTAATAATAAAATTAGTTCAAAAATACTTCATTCAGTACTTACCTGATACACAGAAAATACTGAAGAAATGGCAGTGGTAACACCAGAATTTCTATATAGGAGGAGCTTAGAAAAAGCAATTTGGTTAAAGGAAGGAGCTAAGGGGCTAACTTTGAAAACTAGGCATGTAGAACAAGTACAGTGCACATATTCAGATTCCTACGGGATAGTTTTGGGTTGGGATTGATGAAAATTTGGGAAGAGACTCAGATTTTCCCATCAGAATCTGGTTGTTTTTATTATTCTGAGCTTCCTTTTAGAGCCTTCATTCCCTCAACATACCCTGTTCTGCATCTAAGACCTTATTCCTCATTATCTTTCTCCTTTCTCTCACACCCTTGATATTGAAGCTAGGATCTTCTGGCCTTTTCTCCTTCACTTTTTAAGTTTTTATTTAAAAAACACGCAAATAATATCTGTGAATTGTAGAAAAGTAAGAAAAAAGAAAAGAAAAACTCATCCAGCAATCTTATCACATAGAGGTGGGGGCTCAGCATATTTCTCAGTAGAAGGCCAGATAGGAAGTATTTTTACCTTTGTATGCCCTGTATTCTCTGTTGAAACTACTCACCTCTGCCATTGTTTGTGAAGGCAGCCCTAGGCAATCTCGGGGAAAACCCCATCTAGAGCAGCGGGAGGCACCCAGGAGGAGAGGAGCGGAGGCCAGGGCGGCTTTTTTGCAACCTGGGATGGGGCACCAAAGACAGAAGGTGGGGAGTTGGCACTTGGAGGGTTGGTGCGTGGGCATGGGCGGGGGATACCCTAACCCCGGGGCTCTTCCCCGCTGGCTGTTTCTCTCACGACCAGCAGGGGGCCAGCAACTACCAGGCCAGCCCCCCACAGGTGGGGAACTCCTTGAGCTCTGATCAGGTAATTTTTTAAAACAATTTCACACTGCAGCAATGACAATTTTATATTGTTTCCAGAGATGCCGGGGCTGCAAGACTCGATGTGTTTTCAGGTGAGCAGATTTGTTTTCTTTTTTTCTTCCAATGGAAAAGCCTGTGGTTATTTTGCTTTTATTTTATTCCTTGAAATCCACCCACATTCTTTAGGTGTGTAATGTAATATAAGTGCTTCATGACTACAGAGAGCCCATGGAGCCAGGTTGAGATAAGTACGCTGCTGGGGTGACATTGTTCCCTTGTGACAGGACCTTTTACAAAATTAGATCTTTCAGGGCTTTTGTGAAAGCCTCTGACTGATTCGGAACAGGCACTTTGCCACGAGAAAACAGTTTTATTTTTAAAAGGGTGTTAACTTAGCAAGTATTTATAATTAAGTATACATCATCTCAAATTATCAGTTTTGAAATGCGTAAGTGAACGTGCAGCATGAATGTTTGAGTGCTGTAAAATTCACACCAAATACCTTTTCTTCATTAACTTCATTTCTAGTCACCAAGTATTTATTGCTCTTACTAGTTCATTTCATTAGAATTTGGTGCCAATGAGGTTAGGTTCTGTGAACCAGCCCTCAGTTCAAAGTGTTTAGATCCTGTGCAGGTGGGTGTGTACGGATCACACAGGAGAGAGACATGGACATCTTGAGAGATCTGAAACATTATAAATGACATTATTCTTCCCTTTCTACCTCCATGTTCTGAAAAGTGAGAAATCAAACAGCAGTCAGTCCTTATTACTGATAAGTGCTCGGTGGGAGTATGGAGCTTGGTGTGAGAGCCAGCAGACGTACTGATCAAACTCAGAACCAGGCACTTCCCACCGGTGGCATCAGGCTTCCCCTGGGAGCTGGTCTGCCCTGAGGAGAGGGCCGAGGACCGCTGCTCTCTGCAGGCAGCTCACTCCCCAGAGGGAACATGAGGGATCTGAGCAGGGCCTCCCCAAATTACCAGTCAGACAGTGAGCTCACTGCCACAGGGAAAGTGAGTCCAGGGACAGCAAAGGGCCTCTCTATTAATACTGGCTGAACTCCATTCCACACAGAAGGAAACAGAAGTTGTGGAGAAGAGGCTGTCTTCCCTTATGTATCTAACTAGAGCAGCCGTGGGCAAACTTTTTGACTCGAGGGCCACAATGGGTTCTTAAACTGGACCGGAGGGCCGGAACAAAAGCATGGATGGAGTGTTTGTGTGAACTAATATAAATTCAAAGTAAACATCATTACATAAAAGGGTACGGTCTTTTTTTTTTTTTTAGTTTTATTCATTTCAAACGGGCCGGATCTGGCCCGCGGGCCGTAGTTTGCCCACGGCTGAACTAGCGGCTCCGTGCACGAAATTCGTGCATGGGTAGGATCCATAGGCCTGGCCGGTGATCAGGGTCGATCTGTGGGGTGACTGGTGGGGCAATTGGGGGGTCCCCACTGGCACTCACCTTGGCCAGCCTGCAGCCTGGGGGCAGCTACTGCATTGAGTGTCTGCCCCCTGGTGGTCAGTGCATGTCATAGTGACTGATCCTTCCACTGTTCAGTCAATTTACATATTAGGCTTTTATTATATAGAATTACATAGAGTAAAATAGAATAAGTGTCTCTTGCCTAGGAGAGGCCCAGAGTATGGTGGAAACACAGAGAAAGAATGCCTCATGTAAAAGAGCTGGGACTTGAAATATGGGTGGGATTTTTGTCAAGTAGTGTTGGAAGAAAAGAATACTCTTGTCTGAGGAATTACCATGAGAAAAAGAATAGAGGTAGACTAGTTCACAGGTTCATTCATTTGTTCAGTAATAGTTTACTGAGGGCCTATTATGAATGAACCGAGTAATTATTCTGGGTGCTGGGGAGAAGCATTGAGCAGAATGTAGGATTAAGTCTGTGCACTCATGGAACATGCCTTCTAATGGTGAGAGAGAATAAAGAAATGAACAAATACATAAAACACCAGGCAATGATAAGTGGTGAAAGGGAAAAAAAAATGATGTAGGTTAAGAGAGCAGAGAGTGATGGGTAAGTTGTGCTATTTTTCATGGGGTGATAAGGGAAATCAGCTAAATAGATGATTTACCAGCAAACACCTGAGTGATGTGAGAGATGGAGCCAAGTAGGCACTTGGGGAAGAAGCATTCAGGGACCAAAGACTAGGTCAGGTTGACTAGAGCTGAGTGTTAGAGCCAAATGGATGAGCACTTTGAATATCACACTAAGGTGTTTTATTTTTTCTTCTGTAAACAGTGAACAATTGAATAACTTTGAGCAATGTCATTTGGGAAATTAGAAATGTTCTTTTCCTTTTTAAAAGGTACTCCACCAATAACATACAGGACGGTCTATAGAAGTGTTAAAGAAGGGATAGCAGGACGGTGTTGCTATGGAAATAACCTAAGCAAGATTTCATGAGGATTTAAATGAGGGCAGTGATCTTAGAAATGGAGAAGGAAGAAGAGAATTAAGTTGCATTTCATTCAGAGCACACATGTTATCGATGAAGGGTTGAGAGGAATTTCCCGGAATCACAAAGTACAACAGATATGATCAGAATTCACATATTATATTCTTTTGTGTTTATGGCAGGACACCAAGCAAGGACTGACAGTTTACCTCACTTGTCATGGTCATAAATGGAAAAGAATCTTCGGGATTTGTGTTCAAAGTGGCACTGCTTTCTTTAGGTTATATGTGTTTTGTGAAAACCTGAACTTGTGGTTTTTGGTTTTCAACTAAATATTCATCTTACAAAGTTTTTTTAAAAAATGTTTTTATTATTTTAGAGAGAGAGGAGGGAAAGGGAGAGAGATGGAGAAACACTGATGAGAGAGAAAAGTCAGTCGGCCGTCTCCTGATCCAGCCGCAACCTGGGAATGTGCCCTGACTGAGAATATAACTGGCGACCCCTTGGTGCGTGGGTTGACAATCACTCAGCCACACCTGCTGGGCTAAAGTTTTCTTTTTACTTAATATTTTTTATTGATTTGTTTTAGAAAGAGAGGAAGGGAGTGGGGGAGGGGGCGGAGAGAAACATCAATGTGAAAGCACAACATTGATCTGCTGCCTCCTGGATGCCTCCTACCAGCATCAAGCCCAAAACCTGGGCATGTGTCCAACTGGTAACCAGCACAGATGACACCAAACCAACTGAGCCACACTGGCCAAGGCTATAAAGGTTTTTTATTGCAACAAACCGTACTATGGTTATAAACCTAGCAAATAGATTTTTACAAACCAGAAACGGGGTATGCACCAATAGATAGAATTTGTATGGGTATACATAGTTAATCTAGGTATTGGGCTGATATTCAAATTGTTTACTGAGGCACCTGAATTACTCTCCAGTCTTAGGTTTTTCTTCAGATAACCTGAGGGCTATAAATTTCAAACTAAATGTATGTTTATCCATGGGTGTTTTATCTCTTTGTGTGTATTAGTTCTAGTAAACATGGGTATGCATTCCATATGGCTTTTCTTTTTTGTTTGTTGGTTTGTTTGTTTTTATTGATTTTAGAGAGAGAGGAAAGGAGAAGGAGAGAGAGAGAAACATCTGTGCGAGAGAGAAACATTGATCGGTTGCCTCCTGTACGCCCTCTCCTTCTCTCTCTCCCAAGACCTTTTTTGGTACTTGGAAATTAGAATGAAATACTGCATCAAACTTTCAAAGGATAAGACTACCACAGTGAATGGTAGATCTCTGAGAAATTACGTTGGAATGGCATGCTTTCAAATGATCACCATAAGTATAATTTGAAGTGAAAATTTGTAAAGTATTTCAGTTTTATTATAAAAATGCACACACAACAAAGACGGTCTTAAGTCATTTCTTTGTTCTACTTGCATTTAGTAGTTGCTCTTGAGCAGCTTTCTTTGCCTTTACCATCTTGACAAGTTCCTAGGAAGGGAAAAGGGTGTTATTTAGAATTGGTAGATACCGTATTTCTAGTGTTTGGTATAAATAGTAAAATATTCAAATTGGATAAATCTATAATTAAATACTCTACTGAAAAAAACTGAGTTTACTAATAGTCCAAACTCTGAAAGTTCTAAGACTGGTCATTTCTTTGTAATTTTGGGCCTATGACTAGTGTGATATTGAAATAAGCAAAATCTATAAACTCAAAAAATCTAAACTAATAATAACAACAACAATAAAAATAATAATAACAAAAGAAGCATGCTCAAATGGCTCTTATGGGATTTAACTACAGTAGTTGGAAGAGAGATTGATGACCTTAATGAGAATGGCCTGGCTTGACTTTGGAATTGAGCTTTGGAGGAAAGGAATACCGGTTGGTCAGTTACCACCATCTACCTTTCTTTCCCCCGCCACCCCCCCCCCCCCCCAGGGAGGGAATACATAGAGTCTAATGGGCCAGTCACATTCCAGAGCTGGGCATGTCATTAATTTATTAATGTGCAGGTGTTTTATAGTAATTCAAAGCCTTTTTTTTTTTTTGCTTGATTGTTCCTCCCTTGCAATTTTCTGTGTGAAATTGTAGTCAAAATGCTTTTCTGAGCTCTATCACTGTACCATAACTGTCATAACTCAGTGGCTGCATTTGAGGAAGACGGATAATTCTGTGAGCAGCATGACTTTCTGATGAACAAATTAAGCTCAATATTTATTAGTAATAACTGCTTTCTCTTACAGTGGATAATGAAAAACTGCAGGGCGGATTCATGTTGTGCTTCCTGGATGATGGATGTGGTATGAGCCCTGGTAAGTTAATTATCTAGATACCTAACTGGCTGTTAGAGAGAATAGTATTAAAACTCATAAAATAACTATTTGTAATACTTTAAACAATAAAACTCATAAAATAAATAAAAGTAAATTGAGCTGTCTTTGCAAAAACAGGTATGGAGCTATTAGGGTAAATAAATCCCAGTCTTAACATATTGTTGAACTTTTTAGGTTTAAACATTTCAGCTGACAGAATAAATTCATTGCAACCATGTAAAACCAAGACAAAAGTAAGCGTAAATAAGTATTGCCAGAAAAATGAAAGGCAGACGGTACCTAATTACTTGTATGAAAAAGCATCTGGGAGTGAATGGAATACAAATGGTTACTGGTTGCACCCTGAGATTGTTTTTAGACCATCCTTCAGGTATTGCTTGCGAGACCTCTAAGGCAGTTTCCAAAGCCTGTCGGCTATTTAAAAATTTCTGCTTAGCCTGGAGGTAGAGGTCATCTTTCTTTGTTTTTAGCAGTTTGTGATTTTTCTTTGCATGTTCAAAGGTTTAGTTGCTTTGATTAGATGTACTTATCATAATGAATAACTCCAATACATTACACAACTATCTTTGTATCGTCAAGGCTGGAAAAAGCCAGCACATAGGTGCATAATGCCTGTTTGCTGTGGAATTGAAATGTTATTTATTTCCTCTGATGAGGGCTTGATTTACCTGAACTCGCTTAACCCTGAATTCTTACAACATTTGTGTATATGCCACAAGCCAAGATTTAAAAACAGTGAGGGAGTTCAAGTAACATGGGACTGTATAGGTCAGCTTCACACCAGAGGAAAGAACGCTCATTCATGCTGATGGTAGCTGAGAATACAAAGTAAAGTTGTTATCGTCTTCTGAGTCTTTGAAGTTCCGCCTTGGTCTGGATAGTCAAAGAGTAATTTATTAGCAAGTTTAGAAATGCTCAGATAGCACACTCAGTTCTCCTTCTGACTTTGAATAATTTTGATTTTTCCAGGTCATTTTGATGAAAAAGTATTGTTGCTTCTTTAGTTTAACTAAATAAGAGAGCAGAGTTTGTGAGAAAACCACATTGAAAAAGCAGTTTCATTGCCCATTTCTAATTCATTTTCCTGATTTCTTAAAATAAATAACAGAATGTGTGATACATTCTAAGGCAATTCTTTAAAAAAAAAAAAAGCAACTCATTTTATATGGCTCCATAAACAAAATGATCAAAATACAGGAAAGTGATAAAGATTCAGATCTTCAGAAGGAACACACGTCAGTTGACATAAAGAGTAGTATTTAAATAAAAAAAGCCCACAAGTGTTGAGAGAGCAATTCTTTATTAACATTTATTAGAAACTGAGTAATAAGTTAGAAGGAGGAGTGTATCTGATGACTGAAAATAGAATCTATCTGTTGTCCACACTGAGCCAGATCAATCTGGACCCACAAAAAATGACTGCAATAATTTCCAAATTCTTTCACCCCCAGTCTTATCCCATGACAGGCTGTTCCTCATATAGAAATCCTAAGTCAATTTTTTAACATGAATCATATCATATTATCCTATATAATAACAGACTAATATGCAGATAGACCAAACAGTGGAACAACTGAACAACCAGTCCCCAAGACCTGCACTGACCACCAGGGGGGTGTGCAGGGAACATGGCAGGTGTCCGCAGCAGGCGGCAGAGCACGGAACATGAGCGTTGGCCGCCTGTGGTGGGATGATGGAGCAGGTGAGCGGGGGTGCCAGACCAAGGCCGGGTGCCGGTCACTGTCATGGGGCGAGCCTCTGGTGGTTACTGAAAATTCTTTGCTTCCATGCACCCTGGTCCCGCCCAGCGCTCACTTGCTGCCAGAGCCACCGCTCGCACCCACTGCCGGCACCCAGCGCCGGCCCAATTGTTCACCACCGTCAGCGGGTGCAAGTGACAGCAGGAGCTTTCAATTAATTTCTTGCGTCATTTGCCCCCTCACTCTTAGAAATGGTCTTGTTTATTTGGCTACTTCTTTCAGTATGTTTCTCCTACATGACATAAAGTTGTTGAGGGCAAGGGTCATGTCTGTTGTATTCAGTGTTCTGACTGTCTGCCCTGATCCCTGGCCCATACGTGGGAGACTATGTGGTGTGTAATGAAAACCCTGGGATCTGGTCTGGGTTGTAATCCTGGTGGTAGCATTTATGAGCTGTGTGACCTTGGGAAGGTTACATAAACTCCTTAAACTTAAATTTCCTCATCTGTAACATGCAAATAATAATAATTTATTCCTTATAAGCTTGTTATCAATGTTAAGTGGTACATGGAAAGTATATTGATAGCACCTAGAATGCACTTAACAATCAATCAATTGTAGCTAACATTATCATTATGGATACCCTCACCTAATATCCAACCCTGTATGAGAACATGAGATTGAATGTCAGATTAGGTTCTGACAAGCAGAGTATCTGGTAGCTTTTACACACCCCAAACCAGGTGCCCCCAGACGGACACAGGGTCCTCAAGAACAATTCTAAAGCATGTATTCAAGTAGGCCAATTGGGAGACCCATTTCTATCTTTTCTTGTTTCCCTGGAGCTTTTTGTTTCTGGAGGTATGTATTTTCTGAAATCCAGAAGATTTTTCTCTAGAATTCTAGAATGCCTTTAAGAGAACAGGAGACTAACTCTAAATAAAAGTCTGAAACAAATAGCCCTTCCTCCCCAGGTTGTATCAGACCAGAAGCTATTACATTCTTCTTAGATTCACATGGGGCTTGATAAAGGCCAACTTTATAGAAAATTACTAGTGGTACAAGTAATCATAATATTTAAAATTTATTAACGTTTATCAAGTCCCATGTGTTGTGTTCAGGGTTTGAAAAATATATCATTTTATTGAATTTGTTTTATTTATATTTTTCAACAACTATGTTCCAAGTATTAATAGTTCCCTTTTATTTTATTTTTAAATGTATCTTTATTGTTGAAAGTGTTACAGGTGTCCCCTTTGTTTCTTTCTTTCCCATTGACCCCTTCCACCCCACATCTGCCCCTGCCGGGCCTTCACCACAGTATTATCTGTGTCCATGGGCTATGCATACATCTCTCCCTCCCCAAGTCCTACCCCACCTTTCCTCTGAAATTTGTCAGTCGGTTCCATATTTCTATATCTCTGGATCTATTTTTGTTCATCAGTTTATTTTGTTCATTATATTCCACATATGAGTGAGATCATGTGATACTTATCTTTCTCTGACTGGCTTATGTCACTTAGCATAATACTCTCTAGGTCCATCCATGCTGTTGCAAATGGTAAGAGTTACTTCTTTTTTACAGCCAAGTAGTAATCCATTGTGTAAATGTACCACAGCTTTTTTATCCATTCATCTTCTGATGGAAACTTGGGCTGTTTCCAAATCTTAGCTACTGTAAATTGTGCTGCTATGAACATAGGGATATATATATTCTTTCTGATTGGTGTTTCAGGTTTCTTGGGATATATTCCTAGAAGTGGGATTACTAGGTCAAATGGTAGTTCCATTTTTAATTTTTTTAGGAACCTTCATACTGTTTTCAACAGTGGCTGCATCACTCTGTATTCTCACTTGCTGTGTATTAGCGTCCCCTTTTCTCCACATCCTCGCCAGCACTTGTTTGTTGATTTGTTGATGTTAGCCATTCTGACAGGTGTGGGGTGGTATCTCATTGTTGTTTTAATTTGCATCTCTCTGATGATTAGTGACTTTGAGCATTTTTTTATATGTCTCTTAGCTTTCTCTATGTCCACTTTGGAGAAAAAAGTGGACATAGAGGTCCACTTTTTTTTTTTATTTAGGTCCCTTGCCCATTTTATAATTGGATTGTTTGTCTTCCTTTTGTTAAAGTTGCATGAGTTCCCTATATAGTTTGGAGATTAAAAATATCAGATGTATCATTGGAAAATATGTTCTCCCATGTAGTTGGCTCTCTTGTTATTTTGATGGTTTCTTTTGCAGTGCAGAAGCTTTTTATTTTGATGTAGTTCCATTGGTTTATTTTCTCCTTAGTTTCCTTTGCCCTAGGAGAAGTAGGTATCCACAAACATATTGATTCAAGAGATGTCTGAGATTTTGCTGCCTATGGTTTCTTCTAAAATGTTTATGGTTTCAGGACTTACATTTAAGTCTTTCATGCATTTTGAGTTTATTTTTGTGTATGGTGTAAGTTGGTGGTCTAGTTTTTTTTTTTATGTCCATTTTTTCCAACACCATTTATTGGAGAGACTATCTTTATTCCATTGTATGTTCTTGCCACCTTTGTCAAATATTAATTGAACATAATGGCTTGGATCAATTTATGGGTTGTCTGTTCTGTTTCATTGATCTACATGCCTGTTCTTGTGCCAGTAACAGGCTGTTTTGATTACGGTGGCTTTGTGGTATAACTTAATATCTGGTATTGTGATTCTTCCTACTTTGTTCTTCTTTCTCAAGATTGCTGTGACTATTTGGGATCCTTTTTGGTTCTATATAAATTTTTGTAGTATTTGTTTTAGATCTGTGAAATATGCCGTTGGTATTTTATTTTATTATTATTTTTTTTGAACCAACTGAAACATAGTTTATTCATCTCATTAGGAGATGCATCTCCAATGAATGTTTACTTTTTCTTCTTTTTATGTTAAAGCACCAACGACCTTTAAGAACTCAGAAAGTGTGAACAGATAGTGCAAACATGACACACAAACCAAAAGGTTGTGTCTCCCAGCGCTGCGTCCCAGCTGCAGTTCCCCTCCCCTCCCCAGCCCCAGCCACGGCGACCGGTCTCAAATACACCCGCGATTGAAAGTCAAACTCAGGACCATCACGTCACGTTTCACCAATCACAGGGAGCAGCCCGCCCTTTCCGGTAGCTCCCAGGTGCCTCCTGGGCTTACACCGCCCAGATTGTGATTGGCTGTCGTTCAGTATTATGTTAATGAGGTGGCCGTTTTTTAAAAAACTTTGGACATTTAATTTCCACCTAAGTGTTACAAATCATTGTTGAGTGATAGTATCTGAAGGATTATACAGACTGGAAAGCTTTTTTCTTTGCCTGTGGGATCAAAACTAGGGAAACTATCTCACCATGACTGCAAAGTGTGCGGCGGCGGTAGACCTGGCGGAGGCGGCGGCGTGTACGTTAAGACTATACTTTCAGGGATCATTTCTATAGTTCGTTACTAGAGAAGTTTCTCTGATCGTGTAGAGCACCCGAAACCACGAGGAGGAGATGCAGCGTTCTCTCCTGAGCGTGAAGCCGGCTCTCAGTGTTGCACCTGCAACTGCCGTTTGCCATTGATGATCGTTCTTCTCTCTGCTGGGGGAGAAGAGGGAGAGGATGCATTCTGAGTGGCTTTCGGTTTTTAGTTGGTTGAAAAGAAAGGTTGAGTTTGTGAATGCCATTGTAGTTCGTTCGCTGTAGTTGGAAAATGCTATGGATACTTTAAAAGTACGAATAGTTGTGCCTGCTTTTTCTTTCTTTTCTTTTTTTTTATTGCTTAAATTATTACAGAGTATTACATATGTCTTCTTTTTTTCCCTGCCCTGGCCTCCCCTTCCCCCCAGTGTCTTATGTCCATTGGTTATGCTTATATGCATGCATACAAGTCCTTGGGTTGATCTCTTACCCCCCTCCCTCCTGCCCCCCAACCCTCCCCGGCCTTCCCGCTGCCGTTTGACAGTTTGTTTGAGGCAGCTCTGCCTCTGTATCTATTTTTGTTCATAAGTTTATAATGGTCTTTATTATCCATAAATGAGTGAGATCATGTGGTATTTTTCCTTCATTGACTGGCTTATTTCACTTAGCATAATGCTCTCCAGATCCATCCATGCTGTTGCAAATGGTAAGACTTCCTTCTTTTTTACAGCAGCATAGTATTCCATCATGTAGATGTACCACAGTTTTCTAATCCATTCATCTATTGCTTTTCCTTATAAATATGTTTATGTTCTTTTTAGGCTAGGGGGAGGTAAAGGGAGGAACACCCATCAATTACTTTCTTTGCCAGTGCGAGCCCTACTGGGGATCGAGCTTAAAACCGGGGGTCATAAGGCAGTGGGGAGTCAACTTGGAAACCTCTGTGCAGGGGAGGATGCTATGAGGTCCATAAGAGTTACCAAAATAAAACGTTTAAACTATACCTTTCTTCATACTTTCTTGTAAAGTGATTTATTCTCCCCCATACAAATCCCTCAGTTATGCCGTTGGTATTTTAATAGGGATTGCGGAATCTATTGATTGCTTTGGATAGTATGGACATTTTAATGATATTGATTCTACCAATCCATTAACATGGTATATTCTTCCATTTGTTTATACTTTCCTCTATCCCTTTTTTTTTTCAATGTCCTGTAGTTTTCCAAGTACAAGTCTTGTACCTCCTTGGTTAAGTTTTTTCCTAAATAACTTAATTTTTTGTTGTTGCAATGGTAAATAGGATTGTTTAATTTCTCTTCCTGAGAGTTCATTATTGGTATATAAAAATGCCATGCATTTCCAGATGTTAATTTTGTATCCTGCTACATTGCCAAATTCATTTATTAAATTGGTAGTTTTTTGATGGAGTCTTTAGGGTTTTTCTATGTACAATATTATGTCATCTGTAAATATTGACAATTTTACTTCCTCCTTTCCAATTTGGATGATTTTTATTTTTTCTTCTTGTCAGATCACTGTGGCTAGTACTTCTAGTACTATGTTGAATAAGAGTGGTGAAAGTGGACATCCTGTCTTGTTTCTGTTCTTACGGGAAATGATTTTAATTTTTTGCCCATTGAGTGTGATGTAGGTTTGTCACATGTGGCCTTTATTATGTTGAGGTATGATCCCTCTATCCCACTTTACTGATAATTGTTATGAAAAAAGGGTGTTGGATTTTTTCAAATGCTTCTTTTTGTATCAATTGATATGATCATGTGATTTTTGTCTTGCAACCTGTTTATGTGATGTATCACATTTATTGATTTGCATATATTGTATCAGCCTCGCACCCCTGGAATAAATCCCACTTGGTCATGGTGTATGATCTTTTTAATGTAAGTAGTTCCTTTTTAGAGGTTTGGAAATTAAGCTTCAGTGTTTTAAACTCTTATTTACTCTAAAACCATATGGCTAGGTCTGTCTGACCTTCAATATAATACTATTAAGATCCTGGTCAGAGATTATGGAGCCTGATAAGGAACCTTGCTTCTGGGCTGACCCAAGAGATGTGTGTGCTCTGAGATATGTGTGACGTGCTAACGACTGGATGTCTGGCCCCTGTGACCTACTCATAATTCCTAACCACCTAAAACACTTTTGTGGATTACAGAGGAAGCCTCAGATATTATTTACTTTGGAACATCCAAGAAACGGTTGTCAACCTTGAAGTTTATTGGGCAATATGGCAATGGTCTTAAAAGGTGAGAATTTTTTTTTCCTTTAAGGCATATATTATTGATAATGGAACAATATTTAGTTAAAGGCAGTCTTATGTAGAATGGTCCAAATTTATAGAACTTTAAGAAGAATATAAACTTGGGAGTCCTACCTTGGTTTTGATTCTCCATACCCATTACGGACTTGATCTTTACAACATTTTAAAACTTAATTTTCAAATAAGTGATGAGTCTTCTTCCAGGAACTGCTGTACTTCTGAGCTTAATTGCATCTCTGTGGTTTCTTACTTCTCAAAGCATAGTTTAGTATAAGTGTTACTTGTGTCCATGGTTTATTTTAGTAGAATATCTCAATGAAAGGCAAGCACAATCACCAGTGTGGCAACTGCTAGGGGCAGATGATTGTGCTCTTCTTCAACCCCAGGCCATCTTTATCTCTGGAATCATGTCTCAAGCAAGTGTGGGGCTGGACTAGTTCAAATCCATCTGTTCTGCTTTGAGAAAAAAAAATCATATTGAACTCTCTTGGTGATGGGTCAGCAAAACAGTGGAGCTATTTCTGTGAAGAGAAAACCCATTAGAGAACACAGTATCATGCCTGCCTGTTGCTCCTTTTTAGTGTTTGACATGTAAACTGTTATCTTCTTGATTTTTAATATAGTGGGTCCATGAGGATTGGAAAAGACTTTATTCTTTTCACAAAGAAGGAAGAAACGATGACCTGTGTTTTTTTTTCTCAGACATTCTGTGAAGGAGAAGGTCTGAGCGAGGTAAGAGTTGAGATTTTTCTTTGTTTCCAATGGTATCAGTGTTGTTTTCATTTCCTATCTCAGGAGGTAAAATCTATAATGAGTTCTTTCTGGTTATGTTTTAGAAATTTAGGAATATGTTTGGGAGATAAAGAAAGAGTGGCTAGATCATTGGAGGCCTATCTTATTCTCTCTTGGGTTTTCAACTTCTAGGAAGTTTTCAGAACTTTATTTACATTATCTATGTACCCAAATCTCCCAAAATAAGAGGCTCCTTTTGGCACAATGAGCTTTTTTTGCGAAGAAGCCTGCAAATCAATTGTACCACTTGTGCCATAAATGGATTATCATTCTTAAAAGAAATAGAATATTGGATTCAAAGTCTTGAAATAGAAAATCTAAAGAAACAAAATGTGAAATATACTTAAACTTGTAACTCCAGTGACCATAATAATTTCAACTCCATTTGATGACCCAGAGATATTTTATTAATTTGAAGTGTCTGAGTTTTACTTTTAGAAACATCAGTTATAATTCAGTACAAGTATATGTTGAGGAATTGCTGTCTGTCCAGCACTGGGTAGGCCCTGTAGAAGGTAGGAAATAAGAAGTAGACCACCTGACCATCAGACTTTTTTTAGCGCTGCCACAAAATAAGGCAGACACATATGAATTATCTAAATAATAAAATGGAATTGTTTAAAAAGAATGCTGTTCAACAAGTATGTGTTCCTGCTGCCGCAAATTGTCAAAAGCAGTGATGTGGAGGTTTTATGGAGTGAGTACACCTTATTACTAGAAAGGCTGGTTTGTGGAGAGAAATGGTGTACAGAAAGTCTCATGCCTGGAGATAAGAATGGGGTTTGAAGGGACAGTATGGAGATGTGAGATTGCCCAGCAAGAGCAGAGCGTGCTCACTGGCTGCAGGAGGGTGGGGCTGGGTATAGGAACAGTCTGCAGGCAACAGGGAATAGCCGATGGGATGTTGCCATGAGGGAAACCAATGATTTAAGCATTTATGTTGTACTTTATGTATGTAAAGGGCATGCAAAATGGGGCCTATGGTCTGCAGTTATAGCTTTCTAAAATGGACCATTCACCTTACCCTAATTTTAAAAAAGTAAATAAAACCAACAACCTCTTTCCATTTCCATAGAGGCAGTCTCTTTCAACAATATTAGCTGATTCTTTTGATTTTATATTCTGGATATCTGTGTGTAACAGGCTTGTATTGCCTTTTTTTTTTTTTTTCCTGCAGGGGAGATATTTAATCAATAAATTCACAAAAATCAACATTGCAATAAAACTGTACAAATATTTAACTAAATTGCAAAATAGTATGAGTGTTTCCAGCATGTAATTTGGCATTATTAAGAAATCATAAGAAAAACCATGCCTTTGTGCAGTTGTATTGCTACTTTTGATTTGATTTAGGCATTACCTATTAACCTCCTACTATAAAAGAACAGGATTTATCTATTTTCCCCCCTGTACTCCTATCACACACATACTCTTCCAATTCCATAGCTCGTTTGTAATTATGGCTATGACAATGTTCAGTATTTACATTATGAGACTATATAAACACCATCCATAATCATACCAGATCATAAACTGTTATTTTTTCTCTCTCCTGCACAAGTTTTTATTTTCCCTGGAATCAATAATTGTATGCTTAGTGTTCTATGTACTTATCACTACCACCAAAAATCTGCCTGGTTTTCTGTGCCTTTACCACTGCTCGTGGGCTGCAGCTCACAATTCTGCTTTCCATGGATGGTACTCAGCTGCCATCCTGGGATCTGTCCGTGTCATTGTCCAGGCGAGTCTCTGCATCTCTCTTCTGTGTTAAATCTCAGGTCCTAAATCTCATGTCTTTTTGGTGTAACATATTCTCCAGTAGCATTTTAGCAAGGGTGCATGAAAGATAAAATCTTCTGAGATCTCAAATGCATGAAAATGTTTTTATCTTGCTTGAAAATGTAATGATAGTTGGTTTGGTGTTATTGCTAGGTTGCAATAAATTTTCCTTCAGAACTTTGAAGGCATTGCTCCATTATCTTCTAATTTCTAGTGTTGTTTTTAAGGAGTCTAAGCCATTTTAATTCCTGAGTCTTGTATGTGACACGTTGTTTGTGCCCTTTATTTTTTGGAGATCAGTAGAATCTTCTTCGTCCCCCCGTATTCTGATTTCAGTGTTTTGCCTTTGGGTGGTTCTGTTTGCATCCATTGTGCTGGGCTCTTGTTGGACATTTTCAATCTGGAATCTCGTGTTCTTCAATTTGGGGGCATTTTCCTATAACATTTGATGATTATCTTACCCATATATTTTTGTAGCTTGTGTTTCTTAGCTCTTGGATGTCTGAGACCAGTTTTTTAATTTTCTTCTTTCCTCTCCTATGTTTTGTCCTTTATATTTTTGGGTTTTTTTCTGGAAGATTTTATAACATTTATCTTCCAACCTTTTCATACATTTGATGATTATCTTACCCATATATTTTTGTAGCTTCTGTTTCTTAGCTCTTGGATGTCTGATACCAGTTTTTTTTTAATTTTCTTCTTTCCTCTCCTATATTTTGTCCTTTATATTTTTGTTTTTTTTTTCCGGAAGATTTTATAACATTTATCTTCCAACCTTTTCATGTAAAAGTTTTTTTCTGTAATCATATTCTTAATTTCCAAGAAGTCTTTTCTTTTCTCTCAATGTTCCTTTTAAAAAGATATCTAGTTCTTGTTTCAAGGCTACAGTACTTCCTCTTAGAGCTCCTCTCTCTCTCCTCCCTTCCTCTCTAAAATCAAGAAAATATATTTTTTTAAAAAAGATATCTAGTTCATGTTTCAAGGCTACAGTACTTCCTCTTAGAGCTTTGAAGATATTAACAATGATTGATTTTTCCTCCAAAAGTTTTATGTTCTATATTTTTTTGTTTCCACAGAGTTGCTTTGTTTATACTTATTTGGCCTCTATTTATCATATTAGAGGCTTTGCTTAGATAGTTATTCATCCTAAATATAGTATGTCCTCACTTTACTTCCCAGATAGGTTCTTGGAAACTGTGACTTTAAGTGAAACCAATTTTACCATAGGCTAATTGATATAAACAAGAATTAAATTCTTAGTGTATTTTTGGTTACAAAACATCACCAAACTTATAAAGAAAGACCCAAAATGCTTCCAATAGTAAACATTGAAATAAATATGAGCTACACATGCATTCAAGAAAAATGAACAAAAACAAGCTAGTTCTTTGACAACCCATTTATTGCAGTACAGGGTCATGGGTGGCCTCCAGGCTATGGAACCCCACCCTGGAGGGGATGCCCTTCTATCACAGGGCCACTCACAGACACCCAAACTCACTCCGACTGGGACAGTTCACACACACCAATCTACCTCATGTGCACATCTTTGGGAGGTGGGAGAAAACTGGAGTACCTGGAGAAAATCCACCTAGACATGGGGAGAACCTATACACTCCACACAGTCAGTGACCCCTGCTGAGAGTTTTTTCTCTTCGACATTGTAATAAAAGAACATTGAACAGAACAGCATTTGAGAGCCTGCTGTACTTTTAAGATTAGTCTAAAAAATGCCTATTGAAAACTGAGAGTGTGGGTGGTGGGGCTTGGCAGGTATGAGTGTCACGCTAGGAAGATCTAGCTGGCTGTCTTATTGGGAAACCCTCAACATCATTTTCTTTATGTCTTTCCTTCTGGGTTTGTCAGATTTCTCAGGGAAGACTTCTACAGTCTTCTACCTGAAGACCTACCTGAAAACTTTCTGGAAGCTAAATGGGAGAAGAGATCTCAGGTTCTTAGTACCCAATGTGTACACTTTCACTTAATCCCTCTCATCTCAGTAAGGTCTCCTGACAGCTCTACTTGGCATGTCATGTAATTCAGAAACACTTTGTTCCAGTCTTTCCAGAAAGTGAACATCCAGTCTTTGTGAAGGTAGGGAAGGACTTATTGCCAGATGGGTGTCTGGATGCACATCTAGCTCTCTTTCCCCTTTGCCCTGGTCTAGAGTTGATTCATGTCATCATTTTCGGAGTCTTTTTAGTGGGTTCTGAATTATAAATCAGGCTGCTTCTCTTTTCTGGCATGATCTTTGGATTGCTTTTCTGAGATATGCTGTCATTTGCTCTCCAGTTTCTAAATGCTGCTACTATTGTTCCTTCTGCCATTATACCCATATTTTAAGAGAAAGCAGAAGTAGATTCTATCTGTCCCCACATTTCACAATGGACCATTTTAGAATAAAGCCATATATATAATAATGCGTCTCTTCCTTATAAAGCTAGAATACAGGAGGGAAGTAAACTTTTAACTTCATGTTTGGTTTTGTAATTTGGCTGACGCGTAGACTGAATTATGAACAGATAAAAAGGTGATGGTTTTTATTTGTGTGTTTCATAGTAAATTGATGTGTTTTTTAATAGGTTGTAGTTCCAATGCCTTCGTGGTTAACAAAAAACAGAGAACCTGTCACAGATGATCCTCAGAAATTCTCAACGGAATTGTCTATAATTTATAAGTACTCTCCATATAAAACCGAAGCTGAATTAATGCGGCAATTTGATATAATCTATGGGAAATGTGGTAAGATCATAAAAACGTTGAAATTTAGATGGAAATATTTGTTTTCATTGTCTTATGAAAGGCATTATATGTATGTGTTCATATTTTTTTCTCACATGGGGGCAGTCATTTGTTGTCGCCATATAACTTTCGTATTAAGAGAATCCAAACATATATAACTTCAAGTCCCTGACAATGAGAGAAAGGCGTATACTTGCATGAACTTGGTGAATATCAGTGAGAAGAGGATGATACAAGCTATGACCGCAGGGCTCCACAGTCCCTGTACCAGATACAGTTAGGAGATGCTTATTGCAGCGTTTAAGTTGAGATGATCCCAGGTTTATGAGTTAGTAACTTATAAAGTAAGGAATCCAAGTTTCTGCAGCAATTAGCAATAACTTTGTAGATACTTTTTTCCAAATTAATGGATCTCTTTTGCATTCTTTTAACCTCCACCAACTTTCTGATGAATATGAAGAATGTACCATGTCTAGTAATATTTTAAATGCCAATCTTTCTCTAGGCTTCCACCACTCTTTATATCAAGAAGAAAAAAGAATCTTATTTTAGAGAAAGCTATGTGCACTCTGCTTTTTCCAACTCCTTGATTTATGTAATGTTTATAGAAAAATTCCAAGAAATTTATTTCTGAGTTAGCCTATGTTACTTTTGAAATTTCTTGTTTAACCTGTGGCATTTTGTTTAATAGTGGTATGTTTTTTTTCATCCTTTTCTTTTTCTCAGAGAGAAAAGTATGGGCAATTATAGTATTCATTTTATTAACATATACATGATATACTTTGAGGATAGTTGATGTCATCTCTTAGTTGATTTCTAATTGTGAAGTACTCTTACAAATAGTAATGAAGAGGGTACTATTTCCTGAATACTTTTCTAAATGGTTTATAAAATTTAATTCATTTAATCCCTTAAACGAGTATGTGTTTTAGGAACTTTATAAGTGCCACTGAATAGATGAGAAAAACTAGGTTCAGCAATGCTAGGAATCTTATTTGAGGTCATTGCACCAGTACATGGTTGATCCAGGATTTAGACCCAGGCATTTTGCTCCCAAGTCCAATTCTTTTTTTTTTTTTAATATATTTTATTGATTTTTTACAGAGAGGAAGGGAGAGAGATAGAGAGTCAGAAACATCGATGAGAGAGAAACATTGATCAGCTGCCTCCTGCACATCTCCCACTGGGGATGTGCCCGCAACCCAGGTACATGCCCTTGACCAGAATCGAACCTGGGACCTTTCAGTCTGCAGGCCGACGCTCTATCCACTGAGCCAAACCGGTTTCGGCCCAAGTCCAATTCTTAGCCACTATGCTGTTCTCCCTTGTACTGAAGTACTACCAAAAAAGTGAAATTGGTTGTTCTTTTAATTTACCTAACAATTCTGTTTGTCTTCATATTATAAACAACTTTATAAAGCATTTGTTTTTTGTTAACTATGCTTTAGAGCAGGGTCAGCAAACTATGGCCCCCACAGGTCAAATCTGGCTTCATCCCTGTTCTTGTAAATAAAGTTTTATTGGAATACTAGAGACCTGGTGCACAAAATTTGTGCACGGGGTGGGGGTCCCCTCAGCCCAGCCTGCACCCTCTCCAATCCGGGACCCCTCGGAGGATGTCTGATTGCCCAGGTCTAAACCGGCAGTCGGACATCCCACTCATAATCCTGGACTGCTGGCTCCTAATTGCTCACCTGCCTGCCTGCCTGGTTGCCCCTAACTTCCTCCCTCCCTCCCCACCCCCCCGTGCCGGCCTGATCACCCCTCACTGCCTCTGCATTCCTGCCTGATCGCCCCTAACTGCCCC
>NW_005353584.1:1331771-1334040 GCF_000412655.1 Myotis brandtii | reverse complement strand
GTCATCCCTCACTAACTCCCCTGCTGGCCTGGTTGCCCCACGCAGCCTGCTTGTTCAGTTGTTTGGTCGTCCCTCATTAACCCCCCTGCTGACCTGGTCATAGGCAGCAATCTTTTGAGGGTATGAGGGTTAATTTGCATAGCACCTCTTTATTATATAGGATGGCCACACTCACACATTTATGTATTCTCAGTGGCAGCTTTCATGCTACAGTGGTAGAGTTGAATTGTGGGTACTTTTTACAGAGACCATATAGCCTGCAAAGCCTGGAATATTTATTACCTGGCCCTTTACTGAAAAAATTTGCCAACACCTGTTGTAGGGTCTAAAAGCAATACTTGATATTTGAACAAAATTTTTAAACTGGTATTTGTTCTTATGTACATTGATTGTAGTTCCACCAATGAGAGCTTTACCTGCAGTACAAATTTGGCTAAGGCTCCTAATAATTTTTATAATGCAAATTATGAAAAGTGCCCAAGTTTAAGAATCCACATTGAAAGACATAATAAATTGAGTAGTAATAAGAAGCACTGTTAGTGTGGAAACTCAACACTCTTTGGCAGAGTGGAATTTTCTATAAGACATATATCTTGGAACTTATCCAAGCATATTTATTGAAGTACAAAGGGAATTTTGGCTGAGGGCAGGCTTAAATCAATAGATATGATAATATCACCATGACTCATATTTAGTGTAGTTAAAATATTAACAAGTTAAACATCTGTTTTGCACTAGGTACTTTGCTGGTTATTTATAACTTGAAGCTTCTGCTCAGTGGAGAACCAGAGTTGGATGTTAAAACTGACAAGGAAGATATACTGATGGCCGAAGCTCTTGAGGAGTGAGTAATGTGTGTGTTTGACAGAAGGTCTCTCAGAATGGCACAGAGCTGTAGTGAGGAGCCTCGCATCATGGTTCCAGGTCTGAGGCTCCTGGGACAATTCGCTTTACCCTCCTTACAGATGAAGGAAGTTAGGATAGACCACTGGTTCTCAACCTCACTGAGCTTCTGAGTGACGTGGGCAGGTTCTTAAGACGTACAGGATCCTATGTCATCCCAGACCTACTGAGTCAGAGTCTCCAGACATGAAACCTAGAATTGAATATTTTCCATATGCTCTCCAGGTGATTCAGAGGTGCCAGCATGTTTGGGGACCACGGAAATACAAGATCTCTAATAATCGCTAATTCCAAACCTCCTGCTTGATGAATATTCAAGTGGAAAAGCCCACACACAGAGTTCATTATTCATACAGAGCATTAAAAATGCATGAGCATGATGTGAAGCAAAAAGGAATAGGACCAAATAGCAATTGACAATGGCCATGAACTGCATACTTATATTTTATAAATAAATAGACAGATTCATTTTTCTTGCCTATTAGGAATCCATAAAAACATCATGAGAAAGCACTGGGGGGTATGGGTGAAAAAGTGTGAAAAAATAATGAAATAGTGACTAACCTATGTTTCTCTAAAATAACTTTGTATTTAAAACGTATAAGCTTAAATGTGTAGTTTCTTTATGTTGGAACTTTAGAGCTAGAGGGAATTTAAAGGAATTTAATGCAATTACAATCATTTCAGATACCAGTATTGTATAATAGAAGTATAATGAGAGCCACAAATATGAACCACCTATGTACTCTTACGTTTTCTAGTAGCCACATTAAGAAATGTAAAACAGGTGAGATTAATTTTAATAATGTTTTAAATTAATCTGGTATATATGAAATGTTATAATTTCAATTTTGATATGCAAATATCTATATATATAAAAGGCTAAGTGATCAACCATCCATCTGTCCAACCATCCAACTAACTGACTAGCGGTACATATATGACGCACACTGGCAATTTAAAAATAAACATTGACTCGCGCATGTATGATACATATAAAGCTCTCACTGGCACCAATTGCACATGTGTTTTGATTTTATAATATACTAGAGGCCCAGTGCACAAAAATTTGTGCACTCGGGGGTAGAGGGTCCCTCAGCCCGGCCTGTGCCCTCTCGCAGTCTGGGGACCCCTCGGAGGTGACCACTTGCTGGCTTAGGCCTGCTCCCCAGGGGATTGGGCCTAAGATGGCAATCAGACATCCCTCTGGCAGCCCGGCAGCCCTTGGGGGATGCCCACTTGCCAGCAGGGAGCAGACCTAAGCTGCAGTCAAACATCCTTAGTGCTGCTGAGGAGGCAGGAGAGGCTCCCACCACCACCACTGTACTGGCAGCCATCAGCCTGGCTTGTGGCTGAGCAGAGCTCC
>NW_005353584.1:1327156-1331010 GCF_000412655.1 Myotis brandtii | reverse complement strand
GTGTCGGAGGTACGGTTAATTACCATGTTTGTCTATGATTAGATAGGATACTGTTTTGACATGAAATTTTTTGCAGTAATGTAATTACCACATGAATCTTTCTTCTAATTAATGTCCTTTCAATGTGCACGAATCCGTGCACCGGACCACTAGTTAAGATATATTTTACATTCCTTTTAATACTAAATTTTTGAAATCCAGAGTGTGTATAGCACATATAGCACAAATAGCACAAATCACATATAGCACAAATCAATTTGAAATCTTGCCCAATTAGCATGGGTAACCACTAGCTGCCATTTTGGACAGGGCAGTTTAGACTAAGATATTAACACTCAAGTATACACATCAACTTAAAGAAGAACTTTTTTTTTTTTGCCTTTGAGGTAAAATTTAGAAAGTCCCTTCTACAGTTAGAAAATTTACTGTTTGGTAACAAACTTTTAGATTTTTTTTTCAACTTTTTTCTGTTTTATATTTTTTCCTTATTTTTTTCCAGTATCTGGAATTCTTAATTTACACAGAAATTGATGTTTTTTTCCTTTGGAAAAAAATCCAACCTAATTACTATTGGACAAATGTTGGGAAGCCTTTTGCTAACATTAATATGCCAATATCAGAAAGGAGGCCCAGAATTGTTCCTGGCACCTCCATTACTATCTCCCCCTTTTCCCGCTGGCCCTGTCCTTCCATTTAAGAGCTGCTTCTGAAACCAATATGTCACGCTGTTTAAAAGTCTTGTGCATAAATTTTCAGTTCTCTGTCAGAGTGCCTTGGCATTTCAACACTAGCACCGGGAAACAAGACATTATTAGAGGAATAATTTGACAGCTCATTATTTGGGGGAAGTTCTTACTGTTTCCAGATAGTTTAACAAAGCCAGCAGCTTCTTAAGCCATTTAGGCAGTTAATTATAAAATAAAGAAAATGGATCACTCCTAAGACACGTACAATTTCACTTTGGAACATTGACTATATTGAATTTCTTTTTGTTTGGTTTTTTCAACAAAATTTTTCATAGTTCAATCACAAAGTCTTTTAAAGACAAGGATGGGGTCTGTACCAAGGATGCTATACATTTCATGGCTTCTAATACCAGGACCATGGTGGTGCCAAAAAAGGGTGGCAATTACCTCGAAGGGAAGGTAGTAATGCCACCTGTTTTCTCCTCTGAAAAGTCAGTGGGTTCTGGCATTGATACCCCATTCCTCTTCACTAAGAGACTGGAAAACAAAATTAACTCTTGGGGCTAAAAGAATACTTCTGGACCAAGGTGGATTTTTTCTGAGACTTCTTGCATTTATGACTTCTGAAATTTAAACTTCTAATCAAGTACAGTTTACATTACCTTGGTTTCTAGAACAAGTGGTTTGTCATATAATAATAATTCCTTACCACTTCTTTTTCTTGTGGTTATTGTATCCCCTTAAGCTCACCGGGCATGATTCTACATCTGTCCAAAACACGTTTCAAATACTGGAACTGTACTATTTTCACCTTCCATTTTAGATGGTGTGGTCCTGCTGGTTCTGAAAATAATTTAATTTTCTACACAGGAATAGGGAAATGCAACCTTTCAGGCTTTTATTTAGCCACAGAGAAGAGGTTTTCTGGTATAATTTATTTTCTTCAAATTTTGTTTACTGTTAAATCAAAAGTGAAATAATATCTTAAAATTATTTTAGGAAGAGAATTTACATGTTATCATCAAGTGTTAATTTGTATTATTTCATTTTAAGTTTAATTTCTCATATTTCTTTATTCACTTATGATTGGTTTCATAAGCTTTATTCTCAGTTGTTACGCAATCTTTTTTCATTTTATTTTTATTTCTGTTTTTTTATATTTAAAATTTTTTAATTACAGTTTACATTCAATATTATTTTGTATTAAATTCAGGTAAACAGCATATTGGTTAGACAATCATATACTTTACAAAATGTTCCCCCTGATATTTCCAGTATCCAACTGGCACCATACATAGTTATTAGAGTACCAGAGGTCCGATGCATGAAAATTCGTGCAAGAGTAGGCCTTCCTTCCCCTGGCTGCTGGTACTGGCTTCCCGCTGGCACCCGGGAACCTGGCTGGCTTCCCCCAGGCCGCCCGCAGGCACCCGGGACCCAGCTGGCTTCCCTCTGGCCCTGGCTTCATCAGGAAGGATGTCCAGAATGACATCCAGAAGACTTCCGGTCTAATTAGCATATTACCCTTTTATTATTATAGATTATTGACTGTATTTCCTGTGGTGTATTTTATATCCCCATGACTAGTTTGTAACTACCAATTTGTACTTCTCAATCTCTTCACCTTGTTTACCCAGCCTTCCAAACTCCCTTCTCTCTGGCAACCATCAGTCTGTTCTCTGTATCTGGGAATTGGTTTCAATTTGTTTGATCATATATATTGTTCCTTAGATTCCACATATAAGTTAAATCACATGGTATTTGTCTTCCTCTGACCAACATTTCATTTAGCAAAATAACCTTTAGGTCAATCCATGCTGCCTCAAATGGTAAAGTTTCTTTTTTTCTTATAACATTTTATTTTATTACTAGAGGCCTGGTGCACAAAATTCATGCGGGGGGGGGGGGGGGGGGGAGAAAAAAAGCGGGGGGGGGGGGGGGGGGGTCCCTCAGCCCAGCCTGCAATGAAGCCAGCGTCCCTCACCCCCGGCCTCTCGTCCAAGGCCCCCCACCCCGACGTGGCTAGGGTGCGGACGCTGGGCTCGCATTGCCAGGGCAATGCCGCCAGCATCCCGCCCCAGCCACTATGGGCGCCACCATCTTTGTTGTGGAGTGACGGTTAATTTACATATTACTCTTTTATTAGATAGGATTTTTCTTTTTTCTCTATTTATTAAGGTATTACATATGTGTCCTTATCTCCTCTTTGTTCCCCACCCCTCCACTCATGCCCTCACCCCCCTGGTGTAAAATTTCATTTGTTATTTTGGTTGAGTAATATTCCATTGTATATATATATACTAGAGGCCCGGTGCACAAAAATTTGTGCACTCGGGGGGCGGGGGGAGGGGGGTCCCCCAGCCCGGCCTGTGCCCTCTCGCAGTCTGGGACCCCTCGGGAGATAACGACCTGCTGGCTTAGGCCTGCTCCCGGGTGGCAGAGGGCAGGCCCAATCCCTAGGTGCAGCCCCTGGTCAGGCTCAGAGCAGGGCCGATTGGGGAGTTGGGGCGCCGCCCCCTGTCATGCACAGAGCAGGGCGGATCGGGAGGTTGCAATGCCACCCTCAGTCACGCTCAGGGTAGGGCCGACTGGGGGGTTGGGGCACTGCCCCCTGTCACACTCAAGGCAGGGTCGATGGGGAGGTTGCAGCGCCACCCCCTGTCACGCACAGAGCAGGGCCGATCAGGGGGTTGGGGCACTGCCCCCTGTCACACTCAAGGCAGGGTCGATGGGGAGGTTGCGGCGCCACCCCCTGTCACGCACAGAGCAGGGCCGATCAGGGGGTTGGGGCGCTGCCCCCTGTCACTCACAGAGCAGGCCCATCAGGGGTGTTGGGGCTCCATACCCTGTCACGCACAGAGCAGGGCCGATCAGGGGGTTGGGGCGCTGCCCCCTGTCACTCACAGAGCAGGGCCCATCAGGGGGGTTGGGGCGCCACCACTGTCACACTCGGGGCAGGGCTGATGGAGAGGTTATGGCTCTACCCTGTCACACACAGAGCAGGGCCCGTGGGGGAGGGGGGTTGGTGTGCTGCACCTTGTCACACACAGAGCCGCAGGGCAATCAGGGGATTGGGGAGCTCCCCCCTATCAGGCACAGAGCAGGGCTGATCAGGGGGTTGGGGCGCCTTCCCCTGTCACGAACAGAGCAGGGCGGATAGGGAGGTTG
>NW_005353584.1:1323533-1326477 GCF_000412655.1 Myotis brandtii | reverse complement strand
CTGAAGGGTGTCCTGGATCAGGGGGGTGGTCCCCACTGGGGTGCCTGGCCAGTCTGGGTGAGGGGCTGAGGGCTGTTTTCTGGCTGGCGAGTGACTGAAGCTTCCAACCGCTCCTTGTTTTCTTTTCTTTTTTTTTTATTCTGGGCCAGCTTTAGCTCTGAGGCCTCGCTGCTGAAAACATCGATACAAAGTTTCGGTCTGGCTGTCTTTCAGTCCAGCTGTTTTCTGGGGTTTTGTTTAGCTTCTTTTTTGCAACATAGTGTATAGTTGCTTAGAGTTGCAGATGAGATGCTGGCAAGTGAGGCGGGGAATGTTGGAGTCTGCAGCAAGCAAGCCTCGTGCTCGCTTCAGTGCCTGGCTGCCGGCCGCCATCTTGGCTGACAGTTAATTTGCATATACTCACTGATTAGCCAATGAAAAGGGTAGCGGTCGTACGCCAATTACCATGTTTCTCTTTTATTAGTGTAGATACCACTTCTTTTTTATCCACTCATCTACTGATGGCCACTTGGGTTGCTTCCATAGCTTGGCTATTGTAAGTAACGCTGCAATGATCATGGGTGCATCTATTCTTTCAAATTAGTGTTTCAGGTTTCTTCAGCTATATCCTAGAAGTGGAGCCTGAGTCAAAAGCAGTTACATTTTTAATTTTTTGAGTAAACTTCATAATACTTTACACAATAGCTGAGCCAATCTGCATTCCCACCAAGAGTACATGAAGGTTCGCTTTTCTCTACATCCTCACCAATACTTATTGTTTGATGATTTATTGATGATAGCGATTCTGACAGGTGTGAGGTGATATCTCATTGTGGTTTTTAATTTGCATTTCTCTGATGATTAGTGATATTGGGCATATTTTCATATGTCTATTGGCCATCTGTATGTCCTCTTTGGAGAAGTGTCTATTTAAGTCCTTTGCCCATTTTTAAATTGGATTGTTTGTTCTTTTGGTGTTGAGTTCTTTATAAATTCAGGATATTATCCCCTTATTAGATGTATCATTGGTGAATATGTTCTCCGATGCAGTGAGTTTTCTTTTTATTTTGTTGATGGTTTCCTTTGCTGTGCAGAAGTTTTTTAGTTTGACATGGTCCCATTTGTTTATATTTTCTTTTCCCTCGCCCAAGGAGATAATCAATAAAAATATTACTAAGAAATGTTCGAGATTTTACTGCCTATGTTTTCTTCTAGGATTTTTATGATATCAAGTCTTACATTTAAGTCTTTAATTCATTTTGAGTTTATTCTTGTATATGACATAAGAAGGTGGTCTAATTTCATGTTTGGCATGTATCTGTCCAATTTTTTCAACACCATTTATTGAATAGACTGTCTTTATCCCATTGTATGTTCTTGCCCCCTTGTCAAATATTAATTGACCATATAGGCATGAGTTTATTTCTGGGCTCTGTATTCTGTTCCATTGATCTATCCGTCTGTTTTTATGACAGTACCATACTATTTTGATTTTTATGGCCTGCACTATAGTTTGATATCAGGCAGCATGATTCCTCCAACTTTGTTCTTCTTTCTCAAGATTGCTGTGCCCTTGGGGGTCTTTTGTGGTTTCATATACATTTTTGGATTATTTGTTCTAGTTCTGTAAAATATGCCATTGGTATTTTGGTAGGAATTGTGCTGAATCTATAGATTGCTTTGGGTAGTATGGACATTATAACAATGTTTATTTTTTCCTATCAATGGGCATGGTATATGCTTCCATTTATTTGTATCATCTTCAGTTTCTTTCTTCAGTATCTTATAATTTTCCAAATACAGGTCTTTTACCTCCTTGGTTAAATTTATTCCTAGATTTGTTTTGTTTTGTTAATTCCTCACATGAGGATATTTTTTTCCCATTGCTTTTCAGAGAGAGTGGGAGGGAGGGAGGGCAATGAGGGGGGCGGGGGACAGAGACAGAAACATCAATGTGACAGAGACACATTGGCTGGTTGCTTCCCGCACTTGCCCTGCCGGGGGAGGGGAGGGAACTGCAATCCAGGTATGTGCCCTTGACGGGGAATCGAACCTGAGTCCATATAGGTGCACAGGCTGATGCTCTAACCATTGAGCCATGTTGACCAGGGCAGTATTTTATTTTTTTGATGCAATTGTATGTAAATGGTATTGTTTTCTTAGCTTCCCTTTCTGATAGTTTATTATTGGTGTATAGAAATGCAACTGATTTCTCAATATTTATTTTATATCCTGCTATACTTTAGTGAATTTTTAAATTAGTTCCAGTAATTTTTTTTTCGTTGAAATCATTAGGGATCTTTATATACAGTATCATATCATCTGCTATGTAGTCTTGATTAGTCTGATTTCATAATGCTTTCTTGATAAGTGACTTTATAATAGTCCATTGAATTGATTCATAATAATTTACATAACTATTCCTGTATTTTTGGATGGTGGCATTGTCCTTAATGTTTCACATTATTTATGGGTAATGTTAACATAAATGTATTCATGCTGATGGATTTTTAAAATTATTTTGAATTATTTTTTAAGACAGGTTGTCAGGATGGGAGCTACTGAGTCAAAGAGTCTGAACTTTTGTATAGTTCTTGTGAATATTTGGCCTCAATTTTCAATTAGTAATCAAAACCCTTTATCTGCTTTGGGCTGAGGCTCTAACCATAGTAATCAGATCATTGCCAGGGCCTTGTTTCAATATGACAATAACCTCATGAAAATTTCATCAGGAGGGATGTTCAAGCACACAGGCAGTGGTGGCCTGGGTTTTTGCGATATCACTCCAAAGACAACTTGTTTTCACTTAAATTTTAAAAGTGTGTAAATAGATAACACCTCAGGATTTCAGAATGCTGATGAGGTAGAAGTTTGCATTTAATGTGTGATATTTTATTTATTTATTTATTTTTTTAATTTTTAAAAAAATATATTTTATTGATTTTTTACAGAGAGGAAGGGAGAG
>NW_005353584.1:1309361-1314128 GCF_000412655.1 Myotis brandtii | reverse complement strand
AAATATATTTTATTGATTTTTTACAGAGAGGAAGGGAGAGAAATAGAGAGTTAGAAACATCGATGAGAGAGAAACATTGATCAGCTGCCCCCTGCACAGCCCCTATTTGGGATGTGCCTGCAACCGAGGTACATACCCTTGGCCGGAATCAAACCTGGGACCCTTCAGTCCGCAGGCCGATGCTCTATCCACTAAGCCAAACAGGCTAGGGCTAACGTTATATATTTTTATTTTCTTCTACATTCTTTAGTTTTGTTTTATTTCATTTCTTCTCCTTCCTTGAGGTATGTATTTTATTTGCTTACTTTCAAACTCATTTTCTAATCTAAACAATTAACTCTCTTATTTATTCTCTGTGTTATGGCTACATGAAATGGCTTTCAAAATTTAGAACTATCAGTGTTTCTTATTTTTGAATAGTTTATAAATTCTACCTTGATTTTCTCTTTGGCTCAGTAATTAATTTTAAAAGATATTTTTAAAATCTACCAGTGAATAGGATTTTTAAGGTGGGTTTACAATTTATGTCATTATTTCTTCAACTAGGTTTTCAATATCATGTGCTCTCTCTTCTCCTTCTGGTACCCCCATAATGTGAGTGTTGGTATGCTTGAAGTTGTCCCAGAGACTCCTTACACTATCTTCATATTTTTGGATTCTTTTTTCTTTTTGTACTTCTGATTGGGTGTTTTTTGTTGCCTCATATTCCAAATTGCTGATTTATTCTCAGAATCCTCTACTCTATTATTGAATCCCTGTAAATTATTCATTTCAATTAGTGTATACTTAATTTCTCACTGGTCCTTTTACATTTTTTTTAATGTTTTCACTATTTTCCTTTAAATTCTCACTAAGATGCTTAGAAGTCTTACCCTTGAAGCTTTCATTAAGATCCTTGAAAAATCTTGTTATCATTGTCTTGAATTCTGTATCCAGTAGCTTGCTTGATTCCATTTAATTGAGGTTTTTTCTGGATATTTCTTCCAGAAAATAATTTAATAATTATTCACCTTACTAACTATAGATAAGAATTCTGTTCTTTCATTTTGAGATGCTTCTTTGTCTCCACATTTTGCCTGCTTTCCTGTGTGTTTGATCCTATGTATTAGGTAGAGCTGCTGTGTCTCCTGGGATTGGTAGAGTGGCCTTGTGTAGTAGGTGTCCTGTAGGGACCAGAACCTCAGGCTTTTATACAGGTAGGGTCTGTGTAGGATGAGGCTGCCTGAGGATATCTTATAACTTTCACCCCTCCACAGTACATTGAAGAATTTTACTTCAAGCCAATCTACCTTGGAGGCAAGCAGGGCGGTACATTATAAAAAGAATGGACTTTGCAGTTGCTTGAAACTGTCTCATATCCTGATTCTTTCACTTAGTAGCTGTTAGACTGTAGATAGTGAAACCAGACACAATGGGTCTCAGGCCGCCTGTCAATACTTGAGCCAAATTGAGCAGAGACAGGGTTGAATCATATATGAGCGTTTATTCCAATAATGCTGGCAGTATGAAGAGAGCATTCAGTTACCCTGGAAAATCTGCTCTGACCCCCATCACCAGTTGGCTGATTATATACACACGAGGGAGAAGATAGGTACGTGCAGCTGCAAGCTGCAAGTGTAACATGGAAAGGGCAGGGGAGGGTCTACAATCTGGCCTTCAGGAGCTCAAAGTCTGATAACAAGGTGGCTAATCTTCTATGATGTTACAAACAGCTCAGCCCATTCCTGGGACCAGAGAATGGTCAGTGTTCCTGAGAAAAACTCCTGGAGGGGGTCAGGGTCCGGGCACAGCAACCCAATCAAAGCGTGTCCTGTCCTTGGTCTGTACTCAAAATGTATTTCTTTTCTGAGAAATAGACCCATCGAGGCATCTTATCTTTTTATAGCCTGGTTTCATCCTCAGTTTCCAGGGGTTTGTAAGAAAAATTCTTATCTATAGTTAGTAAGGTGAATAATTATTGAACAACTGTTGCTCTATTCTTATGTGCCCTTCCCCACTATCAATAGTAGTTGTCTGACTAGTTAATTTTACATTCAATGGGTATTTATTAAGTCAGGCCCTGTTTTAGGAGCTGGAGATATAGATCAGGGAACATAACAGACATCTCTGTTTCTAGTGGTTTGGATTCTCTTTCATTCTAGTGATAAGTTGTCTATTGTCTATGAACTTCAGTTTTCTCATCTATAAAAAGAGGATATAACATCATCTACTTAATATAAATGCTATAGAAATAGAATAGTCACAGTACCTGGCACATGGAAATTCTCAGTGCGTTTTATTTCCCTCTATTCTACTTTCCCTTACACTTCTTTTTGACAATCATGTAATGCTCTGGGAAATAACTCAGTGACTGGCTTATAGCAAGCAGCAAATGAATTGAATTCAGGTAAACTGACTTGAGTGGCAACGTCTAGCTACCTTTCTAAGGATATTGCAGATATTGTCACTGGAAGCTGCCGGCACTCTCAGTAGTGGATTCTACTGTCCTCCATTGTGAAGACTATTGGGGATATTTATTAGATGAGAGAGAGAGTTTTAACCCCTAGAGTGCCGGGGAGCGTGATCGCGCTCCTCCTGTCTTTCGCCAAAAGTGCCGGGAGTAAAATCTTCAAAAATGCCTTGGCGATTTTAGCATAGTTCCTAGGATATTGGTTGGCACTCAAAGTTCTAAGACATTTTGTTAAGTGATTCTCTTATCTCTAAAATCTCATTTGAGTTCTAAACTATGAAAACTGAATCACTCCTATAGCATTTTTCCTGATTCTCTTTGTGGGGCTCAAGACCATGTGACCACTTCCCCTGGTTCATGTGCGTGTGACTTCTTTGTGTCCATATTGCTTTCAGTGACCTATTATTTTCTGAGTGTTATAAATAGTATACATACTCAACTTTATGAGAAAATGAAAGAAGGCAGAGATTCTGGTTTTAAAAAGACACGTTGTGGAATGGACTGTCATCAAACGGGCCTGCCGTGCTCCTGGAATCCATGTGCTGCAGGATCTGAGGAGGCTGAAGAAATCCATCCCCCAAACAGCCCTGAGTGTGAAGCTATAATACAGAGCAATGGGATTTAAATTTTGTGCTAAGTAATGTTTTGAAATTAGGTGCCAAGTTGGCAGAGTGTTTCTAAGTTGACAGCATTGGGCAGCATTCCATAACAAAGTCTCTAGTTTATGTCTTAACTGAGCTGGCTGGGAACACATCAAGAGTTACAGCTTCAAGTTGTTATAATGTGTGGCTTGCCACGCTGTGGTTGTGACAGAAGTACTTTCATTACTTTGCAGAGCTTATAACTTTTCTTTTAAATTACCTCTTTGAGTTGCCATTTCTCTTAGGTGTAATCTACCCTAAGATTAAATTTTGTTAGCCCGTTCATAGTTCAGAATTGAAACTAGTTAAAAATCTTTATGCACTTCTTTATATTCAGGATAATGCAGGACTTGTTAATTTCAGCTTCAAGAAATCTTCAGAGATTTCATAGGGACTTTAGCAATAAATTTAGAAAATAATTTTTGTAATAATATACAGTATTTTTATGAATAAAAATATAGCACTTCAGAGATATTCCAAAAAGGATCTAATTTAGTCTAGTGCCTGGAGTTTAGATTTATTTTTTCAACCATGGACCTCAGTAGTTGGGCTGAATGGAAGTCTGTTGTCTGTATACCCAGTGTGGATAGATGTAGAAGGTGTCCTGGGTCTAAACACCTGTGAGAGACTGTTCTACTCCTTTTCAGGCAACCTGACGTACATACCGCCCTGTCCACTAGGTCTATGGGCAGTGGTTCTCAAAACAGGCAGAGTTCAAGGAATCACCTGGGTAGCTCTAAAAATTCACTTTCTCAGACCCTAGCCACAGAGAATCTGAGTTGGTAGATAAAGGAGATAATGACTGGCTACAGGATTCTACTTTCTGGCTCCTCTCCTCACCTTAACACAGTTGCTGACCACAACACACCAGTCCACTTATGGAGCAACACTTAAAACAGGAGCAGAACAATGTGGATAGATTGGGAGGAGGAGGCCACAGAGAGGCCACAGCCACAGCTGGAGGTGAAGTAGAAACTTTCTGAAAATACCCATTGCTGAGCAGGTGACAAAAACCTCTCTGTCTCCTCCTGTCATATTCCACAGACTATCAAGGCAGTTTCTGCCTTAAAATACTTTCCTCTTTCCCCATGTCTGTCATGTGACTCTGTGCATTTGGTGGTGGTGGTGGTGGTGGTGGTGGTGGTGGTGGTGGTGGTGGTGGTGGTGGTGGTGGTGGTGGTGGTGGTGGTGGTGGTGGTGGTGGTGGTGGTGGTGGTGGTGGTGGTGGTGGTGGTGGTGGTGGTGGTGGTGGTGGTGGTGGTGGTGGTGGTGGTGGTGGTGGTGGTGGTGGTGGTGGTGGTGGTGGTGGTGGTGGTGGTGGTGGTGGTGGTGGTGGTGGTGGTGGTGGTGGTGGTGGTGGTGGTGGTGGTGGTGGTGGTGGTGGTGGTGGTGGTGGTGGTGGTGGTGGTGGTGGTGGTGGTGGTGGTGGTGGTGGTGGTGGTGGTGGTGGTGGTGGTGGTGGTGGTGGTGGTGGTGGTGGTGGTGGTGGTGGTGGTGGTGGTGGTGGTGGTGGTGGTGGTGGTGGTGGTGGTGGTGGTGGTGGTGGTGGTGGTGGTGGTGGTGGTGGTGGTGGTGGTGGTGGTGGTGGTGGTGGTGGTGGTGGTGGTGGTGGTGGTGGTGGTGGTGGTGGTGGTGGTGGTGGTGGTGGTGGTGGTGGTGGTGGTGGTGGTGGTGGTG
>NW_005353584.1:1294813-1308915 GCF_000412655.1 Myotis brandtii | reverse complement strand
TGCTAGGCAGAGGGTGCCTACGTGACCAGCTCCCAATGAAAACATTGGGTGCTGAGCCTGCGATGGGATTTGTTGGGCAGAAACATCACATACATGTTCCTGCACCTTGATAGCTGGGGGAAGAGTATGTTTTGTGTGACCTGTCATGAGAAGGAGAGGCCAAATCAAAGCTGCACATGGATTCTTCCAGACTCCACCTCTCTTCCCCCTATCATCCACTGTATATCCTACTCATCACTGTGATAAATCTTAGTCATGAGTACCATTATATGGTAAGTCCCGTGAGACTTTCTAGCAATTCTCCTAACATAGAGGAGGTCTTGAGAATCCCCAATACAGATACGAGGAATATTTATTAAGTGAAATAATTGACCTAACAAGAGTTAGAAGTATTAGTGTCCTTGTTTGGATTTGTATACATTTTTTAAACCAAAACTTGTCTAACCCAACTTGATCTCCAACTATATTTCTCTAATTCTCAAACTTGGCTCTGAATTATTTTTGACTTACCTCCAAATGACAGAGATGTGCTTGCTTTAAGGACAGTCAAAGGAAAGAGCTATATTTTATCTAAGGGCAATTTGAAATCAGGAGATCGGGAAAGCATTTGAATAATGGCAAAAGTCCTCAAAACGTTTATAGTGTCCCAAGGTGACTTTTATTTTTTCCATTGAACAGATGAGGACTTAGTTGATTGTGCCGCTCCTGGTATACTAACGTCAATCGCATTGGGTATAGTGCTATACCCAAATGCAGACAGCCTCTCCTCACAATAAAAATGCAATAGTATTTATAGAATAGTAGCCATGGACTAGATCCCTTTTTATAATTTATATTGGAAACTTTTACTCAAGACTTACTTTCAAATAATTTCTTTCTTTTTTTCTTTTTTTCTTTTTTTTTTTTTTTTTAACAATTCAGAGAAATTCCTGGCTTTTTAATGAACTTTAGATCCTGCCTGAAGGAACTTACTAGCAACTAGGAAATCCTTAGATTTCTTATGGACCTCATCTTCATTTTTGTAAATTCTTTGGAGAGCTCTGCTCTTTCTTACAGAGTAACTGGCATTAGTGTGACCCCATTGAGCTGTCTCCCTGCGATAGGTTTTATATTTTCTTCCCATCATCTTTGTCTCCCACTGGACTGAGGTAGGATTGTAAAAGTGATGGGTTTACTGCTCCCTGATTTCTGTTTGGCCTTGGAAGCCCTTCAGTGTAGGCTTTCCTGGGACCCAGTAGATAAAGAGCACTACTTCTGATGCATGGCTGGGCTTGTTCTTGTCTAATTGGAGGAGATTTACAGTTCATAAATGGACTTTAATATAGAAGCTCCCTGCAGTTAGAATGCAGCAACACAGTGATTTCTCAACATAGGCTATTTTACATCGTTTCTACCCCCATTTTATTGTCTTCCCATCCTTTATTTTTATCTTTTCTCCTCCTTTTCACCTACCACATCATCAAACTCCTCCCCTTGATTGGACATAAACATTTATTTTAATACTTATTATACTTGTAGATGAAGTTTTGTGTTTCTAGTTCATAATTTTCAAAGCAAATGAAACATTTTTACTGTATTCCTCTGAAATAGTTTTATGGGAATATTTTTATTCGTGTAGGTCTAGATTCTTTTTGTTATGTTGGAGCAGGGGGATTGTTTTGTGTATTTGGCTTGGTTTTGTCCTTCTGGGCCAATAGCTTTAATGGAAAGTATATTTTCTACTGCTGATGTAAGTATACTTGGAAATAGTTATTTGCAAACAAAAGTTCAGTTCTAATCAAAGTGCAGATTATTCAAGTAAGCCCTTGTCCTTAGAGGCCTGCTTTTTTTGTTACTACTTTTACTTAAATCTGTCAGTTGCCTTTTAATTACTTGTGAGAAGAAAAATAAAACCTAGTATTCATGATTCAACCACTTATTTGTAAAGAAGCCTGCTTAGTGAAGTACCTGAGTGTTGCAAGATTGGCTGATGTTCAATGTGTCAGTAGGTTTAGAAGAAAAGTCCCTGAGGCTGCTGGTAGTAACCATCATAACCTGATAGTCTGATTCTGTGATCCTCTGAAAATATGTGTCCTTATTGCATCTTCTAATAGCCTTTGCTGTTTTCTATTCCAGTTTCCCAGAGAGATGGTCATTCAGAGCCTACACCTCTGTTCTGTATTTTGACCCTTCGATGAGAATATTTATTCAGGCCAAAAAAGTTAAAACAAAACACCTATGTCATTGCCTCTACAAACCCAGGTAATTCAACTTCCTTTAATTATCTTCATACAGTTTTTATTATAAAATCAATATGCCATCCTCCCCAGAATTGTTAAGGTGATTTGGTAGTAAGATTTCTATAATCCAATAGCAGGATTTTACAGTTTGACAGTAAGATTTTTGCTATTGTAAGTAAAATTTAAACTGCATTTTGGAAGGTTTGCTAAAGAGTAATCATGTGTAACAAATGGCCATAATAACAAAACACTGCAGTGAACTCTCTAAGTGAGATAAGCACCTCAAGTAAGAATTTGGTTTGTACTTTAATGAATCTTAGGTGCTTTGCTTGTGATAGTTTCCACTAAAAAATCACAGTTCATTTATAATTTTTCTTTACTCAATATATTTGAATGATTGAATCATGTACTTCTATGTGTATATATTTTATGTATAGAATGGATATATTTATAAATACACATTGAATTCATTTATATTTAATATTTTAGCATAAACCTTTTTTTATTACCACAGTAAATCTAGTTAATATCTATCACCAAACACAGTTACAAAAATTTTCTCTTGTGTTGAGAACTTTTAAGATCTACTATCATAGCAACTTTCAAATATGCAATTTAGCTATATTTACCAGACTGTACATTACATCCCCAGACTTATTTTATTACTGGAAGATTGTACCAGCATAAACTTTTATTAAGCTGACATTTGCATATTATCAAACTTACCTTGACCAGCTATACATGCAATCAAAAAAGTTACGCTTTGTGTGTTGGTTTTCTGGGTGAGCATTCATTCATTCATCACACATTTATCAAAGTCTTTTGTGAGCTTGAGGTTGTGTTAGTTGCAAAGCATAAAAGAATAAGATTAGCTCTAGTTTGAGGAGCTTAATATCTACTGGGAGAAACATTTAATGCTTGTACACTACCTATATATGCCTTTTTTATGGATTTCAGAGAGGAAGAGAGAAAGAGAGGTTGGGAGGGAGGAAGGGGGAAGGGAGGGAGAGAAAGAGAAAGAGAAAGAAACATCGATGTGAAAGCGAAATATCAATCAGTTGCCTCCCACACATGCCCTGGGTATGTGCCCTGAATTGGAATCAACCTGCCACCCTTTGGTGTACAGGACAATGCTCCAGCCAAAGGAGACGTACCAGCCAAAGCTATATTATACATGCCTGTTTACATGTATTATTTTGCCTGATTTTTGTAGTGTCCCCGTGGGTTATGTTTTATCATCACCATTTTAGAGATAAGGGAATGTCACAACTGGACAAGAGCTCAAACCTTCTAGCTTCAGATTCTTTACCAATTCAAATTCCATGCTCCTTCCCCTATAGCACACTAACTCTATTTTTATAATAGGCCTACATTTGTTATGTTGTCTTATTTCCATGAAAAAGTAGATGCTTTCCTGGGCCTTGCAATCACTCATATTAATATTAAAAATTATAGAACTGTTGCTGAAACCGGTTTGGCTCAGTGGATAGAGCGTCAGCCTGCGGACCAAAAGGTCCCAGGTTCGATTCCGGTCAAGGGCATGTACCTTGGTTGCGGGCACATCCCCAGTAGGAGATGTGCAGGAGGCAGCTGATCGATGTTTCTCTCTCATCGATGTTTCTAATTCTCTATCTCTCTCCCTTCCTCTCTGTAAAAAATCAATAAAAAAAAAATTACAGAACTGTTAATTGTATGCCCTGGTCACACACCAGAGCCGTGGTCTGCAAACTGCGGCGAGCGAGCCACATGCGGCTTTTTGGCCCCTTGAGTATGGCTCTTCCTAAGCCTTAGGAGTACCCTAATTAAGTTAATAACGATGTACCTACCTATATAGTTTAAGTTTAAAAAATTTGGCTCTTAAAAGAAACTTCAGTCGTTGTACTGTTGATATTTGGCTCTGTTGACTAATGAGTTTGCCGACCACTGCACCAGAGGATTTCTGAAAAGCTTTACTTTTGATTTCTAATTACTTGTTTTTTTTTAATGTTTTTTTTTGATTTTTTACAGAGGGGAAGGGAGAGAGATAGAGAGTTAGAAACATCGATGAGAGAGAAACATCGATCAGCTGCCTCCTGCACATCTCCTACTGGGGATGTGCCCGCAACCCAGGTACATGCCCTTGAGCCGGAATCGAACCTGGGACCCTTCAGTCCGCAGGCCGACGCTCTATCCACTGAGCCAAACCGGTTTCGGCTCTAATTACTTTTTAAAAATATATACTTTAATTGATTTCAGAGAGGAAGGAAGAAGGAGAGACAGAAACATCAATGATGAGAGAGAATCATTGATAGGCTGCCTCCCGCACACCCCACCCTGGGATTGAGCCCGCAACCCCACCATATGCCCTTTCAGGGAATCAAATTGTGACCTCCTGGTTCATAGTTTGACGTTCAACCACTGAGCCACACCAGCCTGATTATTTCTAATTACTTTTGATCTGCAGATCATATTTTTAAAAATGAAGTATATCAAGCTTAGACTTTCTCTGTAAACCTACCTGTTTGTTCCCTAATTAAAAAATTTTCTATTGGAAAGAATTTGAGGACAAGACACATTATATGGTTTTGATTGCTCACATATTTCCCTGTGGTTGCACACCAGTCAATCTCTAGTCCAGTTTCCAGATGTAATGTCAAGAATATGAAATCCACTGTGTCTAGGATGGCACATTTAGTTTTCCCAGACGCACTTGGCCTGAGGTATAACAACACAGATGGGGCCATGGTATGCCACGAGATTAATGAAGTTCATGCTCTTCTGTAGTGGAAGTCCTGCTGTCCAAGATGAGGACAACTTTGCCCCTGAAAGAGTCTAGATCAGCCGTGGGCAAACTACGGCCCGCGGGCCAGATCCGGCCCGTTTGAAATGAATAAAACTAAAAAAAAAAAAAGACCGTACCCTTTTATGTAATGATGTTTACTTTGAATTTATATTAGTTCACACAAACACTCCATCCATGCTTTTGTTCCGGCCCTCCGGTCCAGTTTAAGAACCCATTGTGGCCCTCGAGTCAAAAAGTTTGCCCACCCCTGTTCTAGAGTGTCTTTGCCCTCACTAAAGCAGTGGTAATAAAGTAGAAAACATGATTGAGTAGCTTAAAATGATAATATGTGTTTCTCAGCATTTCAGTTAAAGATGACTGGGGACTTGGAGAAGCAGTTAATTCAGTGTTAGTGATGATCTGGATGAGAGGGTTATATGTATTAACCAGAAACTTTGAGAATAGAGAAGTTGCATAAACATTTTTCTTTATAAGAAAATTATCCTATTTTACATGTATAAGTGAACATTTGTGTGGGAAGAATTTTTAAGTTATTTATTTATTGAAATTAATAATTTATTTTATTATTATTGAGTTTATTGGGGTAACATTGGTTAATAAATTTGTATTGGTTTCAGGTTTGCAATTCTATGATATTGTGTGTTCATCACCCCAAGTCAAGTATTCTTCTGTCACTGTTTATCCCCCTTTTACCCTCTTCAAACTCCCCCAACCCCTCTTTTTCTCTGGTAATCACTATACTGTTGTCTCTGTCTAAGAATACCCCCCCCATTTTCTCTTTATTTTATTTTATTATTTTATTTTATTTTTATTTTTTTATTATTTTTATTATTTTATTTCATTTTTATTATTTTATTATTTTATTTTATTTTATGTCTATGAGTCTGTCTCTATTTTGCTTGTTAGTCCAGTTTGTTCATTAAATTCCACATATGCGTGAAATCATATGGTACTTGTCTTTCTCTGACTAGCTTATATATTTTCACTTATATGTGGAATCTAATGAACAAAATAAACTAACAAATCAAACAGAGACAGACTCATAGACACAGATAACAGACTGACAGTCGTCAGAGGTGAGGGGGTTGCGGGGCTGGGTTAAAAAGGTGAAAGGATTAAGAAAAAAAACAATCTCATTGACACAACAGTATGGTGATTACCGTAAGGAAAGGGGAAGGAGGGAGGTAGAAGAGGATTTAGGGCGGATAAATGGTGATGGAAGGAGACTTGACCTGGGGTGGTGAACACACAATACAATATACAGATGATGTGTTATTGACTTATACAACAAAACCTATATAATTTTATTAACTAATGTCACCCCAATAAATTCAATAAGAAAGCAAAATTTTCAAGTATTAAATGGTAAGGAGTTTCTTTTTAGGTATAAAGTTTTCTTATTTATCAGCTGGATGCAACTTTATCAGTTTTTCTTAATAATTATGTATATCTGGAGTATACTAGGATAGTGTTCTTAAAGAATATTTTGTACTATAAAATGATAATCTGACTTGATTCTTTTATTTTTTTATTTTTCAGAAAGTATCTGTATGTCACATCTTCTTTTAAAGGAGCATTTAAAAATGAAGTTAAAAAGGCAGAAGAAGCAGTAAAGATTGGTATGTAATTACCTATGGCTTACCTTATTATTGTTCATTCATTCTACAAACATTAATTGTGCATATATTCTAGGGTACATACTGTTCTAGGCATTGTAGGGATAGCCACAATTAATCAAATGTAGTTTCTTCCTCTAAGGAATTATATACACATTTTTCCATCTCTGTTAAATTATTGTTATTTATTATTTTTAGTATGATCCAAGTGGAACTGGATGGGTCTATTTTAGGAACTCTTGTTTTCACTAATGCTGAGTTAGATCGTTCCAGAGATTAGTGCTGCATGCACTTTAGGAAGGAAAGTTCTACACATTCACTTCTCTCACAGTGAGAGGGAACCATTGTTTCCCAATGATGTCTGAGGGAGGAGTAACTTTATGTCCATATTTTATGGATTTTAGATAGTTTTCAGTTAGCCAAACAGTCAGTTGTGACTTTTGAATTTGTATGTATGTGTTTTTTCCCTTTAAATTGCCATGTCTAAGAGGAAGTATGCTACCTACACTTAGAATGTGTAAGAGCTGTGGAAGGAGTATAGGATTTTCTGAGGTGATTATTTGTAATCTTCTCTCCCTGGTCATGGTTATATATATCTATGTAAGTATATAGAATGCTCACTGAAAATTGCTTGAAAGAATTTCATGGTATAATTACCTTGCTTCTGCTTCTAGCTGAACTTGTGTTGAAAGATGCTCGAATTAGAGTCAACCAGCCTGATAGAACTTCCTTGCCTTCTCCCGCCAAGGTATGACACTCAGAGCAATCTTCTTAAATGGCAAACAGTGTCCTTTGCCTTTTAATGTACACAGTGGTCTCTTGTCATGTACTCCCTAAATTTTTAAATGCAGACAAGCTCAGGTGACTAAGTTAATAGGAACACAGGGAAACAGAATAGATGAGTGCAGAGAAAGGAGACAAAACTCAGCAAGTGGGGGAAGGCTGAGACAGAGCAAAGATGAACAAAACATGGGGTGAATTCAGAACAGTCGGGAAGAGAGTCACAACTTATTTCTTTAAAATGAAAAGAAAAGGAATAGGAGAAAATAATGAAAAGCAGTCAAAAGCTAGCTTATCAAGTCTTCTTGAAAATATCTTTTCAAATCATAGCTCCCTGTGGACCTAAATAAATGGGCAGAACAGGGAGAAGACTAATACACAATCCTTCTTTCTAGAGTTGGGAATTATGTGTTGTAATTATGAATATTAATAACAATGCTTCCAGCTCACAGAGCTCTTTTCGTATGAGGTGTTCCACACAGTTCATAAACATCCTCTGTAATTCTTGTAGAATACCCACGAGTGAGATAGGTTATAAAGAACTGTTGTTATTAATTATAATGCATGGCAACTAAGAGAAGAAGAATATTACTGCAAGACATGAATTTAAGTTTTCCAACTTTTGCCAAAAATATACAAAGCTTTCTAGCATGGTGAATCATTACACTACATATTTGCTTGCATACAAAGGGATAAGTAGGTTTTTGGAGAAAAAGGTTTTACTTCATCTTTCCTTCATTCTCTTCTATGGACTCAGTGTATGATTTCTCTCTGAGATTTGCCCTAATACATGTAAAGACCAGAGCTGTATCTGATGAAGAGTTCTCATGTCTGATGGTCATGATTGGGAATTAAATCAAAGATCGGACTCAGTGTATGATTTCTCTCTGAGATTTGCCCTAAAACATGTAAAGACCAGAGCTGTATCTGATGAGTTCTCATGTCTAATGGTCATGATTGGGAATTAAATCAAAGATTGGCACCTAGTAATTCCCCAAAGCTATCCATGATTTCCCCCAAATTCTATTGCTTTTTCCCCCCATTTATTTTTTTTAGTTAAAGCTAGACCTATCTTGCTATCAACTTAAAAGTTTAATCTTTTGTTATTTTGTTCCTAAGAAATAAATTTCCTTGGTTTTATGTATTTGAGAGACAGACTTTCTAATGGGTCAGGATCTTGCTTTCTTGTTGCCTTAACCCTTTGTGGTCGTATTAAATTTGGACGTGGGTGTCGTACTGGTCGGAATTAATTTCCATTGAAAGAGCAATGATACTTAACATGCAAGATTATGAAGGATAAACAAGATTTATTAATTCTTTTTTGGAACTACGTCACTACTAGTAGAATCACTACAAACGTTATCACTTTCTACGTCAGAGTCAGTATTCAAGGTGCCAAAATAAAACTCTTCATCGTTACTTTCAGATTCGCAGTACACTTCTTTCGGTAACTTTCTTTTTGCCATTTTGGAGTATTATTTTGAAATATCTTAACAAGCGAGAATGCCTAATTACAGTTAAACGTAATTTGTAAAGCTTTATTTGATTTGTTTATATTGAGTTTCGATATCTCCGATTTGTCGGGGCAATGTTTTGGTTCGTGACAAGGTCGCTTAGACACTTAAGAGCTTTCAGAGAAATTATGAACTGATACATGAATGAATAGAGTTAAGATTCGTACGGTTCCTTGCTGTGGTGGCTGAGAGCAGACATACGACCAGAACGGTAAAAAAGCTTTGGTGGCTGAGAGTAGACAAACGACCGCAAAGGGTTAACCTGTTACTTCTCACTGCCTCTTTGCCCAGTGCTCTGAGCAGGGACAGGAAGAGCAGGGAAGTCTTTGACCAGCTCACTTTGTTGCTCTGATGCACACTGGTTTCTTTAATGCAGAGAAGAGAGCAAAGCAGAATGACCTCTGCATTTGACTTCTAAAATTCCTCTCGGCAGTTGAGTGGTTGAATTTGAAGTAAAATGAAATACTTACCTTTTTTTTTTTACTTTTAAGTCAGTGAAATTAATGTTCAGTCAGCAGTATACCCATCAAATGAGATGTCCATTTTTCACATCAGGTGGATGGAGCATGTTAAAAGTCTATTCTTATTTGTGAAATAATAATGCATTTTTTCTTTCTAGTTAGAGGGAGTGTATTAGAGATAGGGTAGTGAGTGAGCCAAATATATCAAATAAAAGAAAAGAAAGACAGAAGGGCCTGGTACTGAGGCACTGTGAGAGGGAGTAATCCTAGATGGGATATCCTCAAGTTGAGGGTGTATCGGGAACTTTATATGAAGGAAACATTTTCTTTTGGCTACTGACAATTTTTTTTTATTGAATTTATTGTGGTGACTGACATTGGTTAATAAAATTATATAGGTTTCAGGTCGGATGAAATTTTTGAATCATAATTTTTTCCCCTGAAAGAAGCCTTAGTGATTGATGGTGTGATGCAGCATTTTCTGTTCTCACAGGTGAAAGCCAGAGCCTCGGTACGTTGAATGACTACCCCGAGCTGTCAGGAAGTTTATGTGAAAAACCTCTGTGCTTACAGGGAGCAGTGGCCCTTTCTCTGAAAGGCAGAAAGGACATCGGAATTAGTGCAAGATGAGAACTGCGGGCTGGGATTTAGCTTGTCTTCTTAGCTAGTAGAACTTAGTCATTTATCAAGTATTTATTGAGTATCTACTGTGGTAATATTGCATTAGGCAATGTGACCTATCACCGTTACCCTTGTGAAACATTTGTATAATAGGATAATAAATATCAGATCAGCTTTCATTAATCTAATGGCATAATGTTCTCTCCTAACCAAATGTACATCTCCAGGACATATTACAGAAAGCTTTGGAAGATGTGGAAGCAAAGCATAAGATTCTTAAAGAAAAACGGAGGTAAGACATTTGATTTTCTGTTTGCCAGAATCCTTGTTGCTATATATATTTTTTATAATATATTTTATTGATTTTTTACAGAGAGGAAGGGAGAGGAATAGAGAGCTGGAAACATCGATAAGAGAGAGACATTGATCAGCTGCCTCCTGCATACCCTCTACTGGGTATGTGCCCACAACCAAGGTACATGCCCTTGACCGGAATCGAACCTGGGACCCTTGAGTCCTCAGGCCGACGCTCTATCCACTGAGCCAAACCGGTTAGGGCCCTTGTTGCTGTATTAAAAACAAATTCTGATTTCTGAGTAGGCAGATTTGGTGGTTTTTGTGACAAGTTCTCTTTCTCAGCCTGTGACATCTTATGATAGATATTAAGCATCAAAACCCCCCAACCAACATAATCAAGCCAAAGTGTTTATAAAATATATATCTGCATGTACACAAATGTTTACATAATGTTAAAATTTCTGAATACAGAGTAAAACATTAGTTCAGTGTCTGATTGGACGAAGAAGTGAACTTCCGAGGGAATCAGCTGACAACTTCATGTTCCCCATGTCTTTTGCCATTTAAACTCCGTTTCTTCCCTCTGTTGGTACTGATCCAACTTCATGTTCCCCATGTCTTTTGCCATTTAAACTCTGGAGCGTTGGTCCCCGTTTCTTCCCTCTGTTGGTACTGATGAAAATTTATGATGGAAAATCTTTCAAGTAGATTTATCACTTATAGGTAATTAAGATAAAAATTGCGAGCCTATATTACAACACCGTTATTGGCATTTGTAAGGTTGACTCAGGTATTTCACAAGTTAAACTGAAAATAGTTGCTGTTCTTCAAGTAAGGTCAGACTGAGAACTGCATTAACTTTGAGAAACAAGTTTTTAGGGGAGTATTACTAGTTTTCAGCATTATTTTTTGTGAACCATCAAGTGCTATACAATCATCACTTTCCCCAAACCTTAAATTTGAAATGTTAATTATGCATTTATCAAGATAAATGTTAAGTGAATGTCAGAGAAATCTTCATTGAAAAGCAAAGGCCTCTTTAAAGTCTTCAGGAAGAAAAAGCTGTTTGATGGCTTGTTTGAAGTCACAATGATATGCAGGAAATGTAACCAACCTATATTTTATTAATTATAAAGCCAGTTGGTGTGAAATTTTTATAGCAAAATGCTTTTTAAAAAAAATAACTTTGAAGGCAATCAGTATGCCACTTAATATCACAGAGTGACTATGTCATATGCTGTAACACCTGTTTTGGGGTTCCTTACATAGTATTCTTTTATGTTAAAGAGTGGGGGTCTAATTATTGAGTAGACATTTTTGAGGAAAAGTTTGATTCACATCTATTTAACCCTACATGCACATGCATTTAAAAACACATAAATATGAACCCATATTAATAACTTCCTCAGAAAGTCTGATGTACTTATATCATATCCCATGGAAAGACTGACAGAACTTTATCGTTGTCCTTTAATGATAGATACATTTAATTAGTCCAGTCAGTATCTGATGTCAGTTGTAATAGCCGGTGGGCATGAATTTGAAAAGAAAAAGCTGTTTTTGTGGAATGAAAGGAACTGCAGGATGGGTGGAGGGGAAGAATTATATTTGCAATCATTCTTGGGAAAAGAAAACATTTGCTAAGCACCTAATCTGTTTCAGGTTTATATTTAACATTATCTCCTTTAGTCTTCACGGCATTCCATGTGGCTAGAGAGGTGTTTTCTTCCATTATTTAGATGAGACAGAAGGTTGAAGTGATGCATCATAGTTACATGGTTGTTACAAAGACAGGCTTGTATTTTTGTCGTTGAAGCCAAGTCCATCTTTCTGATTCTTACATCCAGGCACTTTTCATAGCTCCACACAGCCTCCTGTTACTCCAGTTGTTTCTGCCACATGCTGCTTTGTCTCAATTTCCATCTTACCCTTTTAATAGAAAAGTCATGTAAAACACAGTATTGCAGGACAGAGTTAGACAAACAGGAGCTCATAATCTTCCTACACTTGCTTTATTAACTTTAATTTATCTTTGATTTTGGAAAAGGAAAGGTAAAGAATCTCTTTTGGCATGTTCCGACCTATGCAGTATACTTGTAGGCTTGAGAACATGCTAGAAGTTAGAAATCACATCCAGTGTCAGAAATACCTGCATTTAAAAATAGTCAAATTATTAGTTTTCAAAAGTGCTGCAATTAGGTCAGTTAACATTTTACAACTATTTGGCATTTTCTAGTTCTTATAAATGTAAATTGGCAAACTTATTTTTGAATCCAGGAGTGCTTGTGTTTGACTGGCATGGTTATTGGCCATTATGTTTATGCCGAATACTTGGCTATGCAGGGATGCTGAGTGTACCCATTTGGTTTTGCAAAATACCTGGATATCTTATATATAATTCCTTTGATAGTTCCCTTCTGAGTTTATTCACATTTTTGTAAACTGCATATTTTTACTTAATAAAAATATTTTTAACTTTCCTAAATATAATGCTAGGGAATTAAAAACAGCAAGGACACTGTCTCTATTTTTTGGAGTGAACACAGAAAACCGAAACCACGCTGGGATGTTCATTTACAGTAACAACCGCTTGATCAAGATGCATGAGAAAGTGGGCCCACAGTTGAAACTGAAGTCCTTGTAAGTATGTTTTGTGTTCAGAAGCATAGGCAGGAGGAAGGAGGCTGCAGTGCGATTCTGTCTGCGGAGTTGGATGAGTGATTAAACATAATTGGAACAGGTGTCATATCCTCTGTTCACCCTTCCTATCATTGCACAGCCATTAATCCACCTAATTTACACCAGTAGAGCTGTATGCCTGCTTCAAGGAAGAAGCTCACTTCTGGAAATTTTTTCAGTGCATTTTCTGAGCAACTTGATGTTTTACCTTTCTTTGCGCCATTTACTCAAATTAAGGTTTTAGTATTTTACCAACTAAAAAGTAATGCAGGCATATTAAAGAAATTTTAGAAAAGAAAAATCCATAGTCCTAAAAAGCAACTTGTAAGATATTGTGTAACCCCTTCATGTATAGGTTCTCGCCAACATGAGCATATATTTTTAACATGGCAGCCTATTTGAATTCCAGAGTAATAGTCTGGTGCTTGCCCAATGGTCTGAAACTCCACAAGCTGCTTTCATGAATTATGTAAAGTCCTGAAAAGAGACCATAGGGAAGCACAGAGACAGACAAGACAACCGTGACCAGTAGAATGGCTCAGGGGAAAGTTTTCATCTTGCTTCCTCACTCTCAAGGAATTAGCAATTCATTCATATGTTCATTTAACAAGCACTTATATTGCAATATCATGCGGGCCAGGCATTGAACTAAGCTCTGCAGACAAGATGGTGAAGACCTACTACCACTTGCTGAGGAACTTATAGTCCAGTAAAAGGGACGAGTGTATAAATATGTATTTTTCATATGGTTTGGAAACAGCAAGAATAATCTTTTAAAACATAAATTAATTTACTGTCTTGCTTAAAACCCCAGTGCATGTAGAATAGAGGTAGTTGCTGTGGTCTTCCAGTGATCTGGTCTCTGCTTGGCCCTGTAACACCCTGCCCCACCCATACCCACCCTCTCACTGCATTCCCTTCACACCACCCGGCATCCTGTTCCTCAGACGTCCTAAGCTCGCTCCTGCCTCATGTCCTTGGCACTTGCCATTTCCTCTGCCTAGAGCCTTCTGTCTTTAGATCTTACTGCTGGTCCTAGCATGCCACTGAGGCACCAGCCCTAAAGTCCCCTCCACAGGAAGGTCTTCCTGGACTGCCTAAGTACAATTAGCCCCTGCCATCACTACCCTCCT
>NW_005353584.1:1273056-1294796 GCF_000412655.1 Myotis brandtii | reverse complement strand
TATATATATATATGTGTGTGTATATATATGTATATATGTGTGTGTATGTATGTATTGATTTCAGAGAGGAAGGGAGAGGGAGAGAGAGATAGAAACATCAGTGACGAGAGAGAATCATTGATTGGCTGCTTCTTGCATGCCCCAAACTGGGGATGGAGCCTGTAACCCAAGCATGTGTCCCTGACCGGAATCAAATCTGGGACCCTTCATTTCCCAATGCGCTATCCACTGAGCCAAACCAGCTAGGGCTACCTATCACATTTTACATGTTACAGCACCTGCTTTTTCCCCCTCAGATCATTTTTCACCATCTGAAGCGATCTTGTACATTTATACATTTACTAGCATCATGCCTTGTCCCCCTTCAATAGCAGAGAAACTTCATAAACAGGGACATTGTCTTCCTGTTCTACTCTATTCCTAGTTCAGGTGCTCAGCTTGAATAAATGAATGAATGAATGAATGAATGAATATATGCTAGAGGCAAGTATCTGGTTCAAAAGACCATTTAGGATGGGCAGTCAGGCTTCCTTGGAGAAAGGATGCCCTAATTTAGACTTACAGAATGAATAGTGAAGGCAGGGCTCAGTGTAAAGGGAAAGTGGTGAAAGACTTGATAGGCAGGATCCCCAAATTGGGAAAGCTTGATTTGTGTGCCATTCTACGGGTATTGGGTTGGCCCTGAAGAGTTAGAGTCCAGATACTCTTTCCCAGAACAGGTTACGTCACTAAGTAGGATATCCTAGGTACATACAACCTGAGCTGCTAAAAGTGTGGGGAAAAACTGAGTTTATCCATACCAGTAAGACTACCAGGCAGATGCCTGTTACTATCAGGAATAGTCCAGCCATTATGTTCTCTTAGAATTCATTGAGCATCCTTTGGACCTTTGCAATGAGGAGAAATCCAACTTGACAGATGAAAAGAGGATGAAGAAAGTGACTTATGGCCAATTTCATTAAGAGCATCATGTCAGTTTCTTGCAGCCAAGCATTCGTAGTGGTGTTTAATGCTAAGAGACCTCCTCTTCCCCCCACCCTGACTCCCCATGTAAGGTGATAGGTTTGGCAAAAGAGGCGTATTAATTCAGTAATGATGTACTAAAGCCATTTGTATTATGAGACCAAATATACCTGGGATCACCATAGATATATGTAACCAAATACAGTTGTAAAATAACTTATTAAACTTTGGCATGGTTCAGACCAAGTGAGCCATTTACTTTTGAAAAAAAAATAATTTAAAAATACTTGGTATATTTGCTTTTTTCCCCCTTAGCTAAATTTTTCCTAAAATTTTCTCCCAAAATTTCTGTATGTCTATATTCCCCTAGGCTTGGTGCAGGCGTGATTGGAATTATCAATATACCTTTGGAGGTCATGGAACCATCTCATAATAAGCAGGAATTTCTCAATGTCCAAGAATATAATCATCTGCTGAGAGTCATGGGACAGTTCTTGGTCCAGTACTGTAAGGACACTGGGATCAGTGAGTATCAGTCATAGTAAGAACTGCTTCAAGGGGATTAACTTGCGTGATTTCTTTAAGCTGAAATGATTGTACTGATTCAGGTAACCACTATCCCAAAGCCCTGAAAGAGAGCTGCATTGAAAACATGAGAGAAATGAGAAGGGAGCCAGTCTCAGAATCTTTCCCATAGTATTATGCGAAAAATAACAAGCAGATTAAAATTGGAGGGCAATCAGAGAGCAGTATGAAGTGGCAGCTGACCATGGAGGAAGGAGTCAGAAGTTTGCTCCAAATAGGCTGAGAGACCCCCAAAGTGTGTCTCAGACTCTACTGTGTAAGAGCACACAGCCCACCTAGACCTGCGTGGTTCCTATAGCATTGTTACATGGTGCCACAGAATAATCATTGTGGGCCCTGGATAATTGTAGATATGTTAAACTTTGTTTTGTGTATCTAACAAGTCTTGAATACATTAGTTCCAGAAAAATGTTGGTTAAAAATCACTAAAATAAATATATTTGGATACTTAAAAAGATAAACTTCAGTTATCTGGAAAATTTGAATTATTCAGATCGCCTCACTCTAGAGATACTTGAACAATGAGGTGGTGTGCTGTGCATTAATTAAATCAACTTCCTGTAAGCTATGCAGACAGGGCTTCATTTATGGAAACAAACAGAAGGCTACTGTGTATTTGTTCAGTGATTTGCATGAAGTATGTATAATTCATGCATATCAAAAATTATGTCTCTACCTTTGAGACAATTTAAAATCTTATTGCTCCACTTGAAGTTGTTATTTTAGAATATTTTATTTTCTTTTGTTCCCACTCTGCTTGGTCCTAAAAGTTTTTCATACCAGTGAAACAAGAAGTAATGCAGGAACTTAGGGTGTGGGGGAGGTGGGGAATAAAAATGAAAATGAACTTGAGGGCACAGATTTCCTGCCAAAGCCAGATTTGCATGTGTTGGTCTAAAACCTGCACAGAGTGTGGTCTGTGGACCAGCATCACCAGCATCACCTGAGAACTTAATAGAAATGCAGAATCATAGGCCTGCCCTAGACCTACTAGGTTAAAATCTGCGTGTTAGCAAGATCTCAGGTGACCTGTATGCACATTAAAGCTTGAGAAGCACTGCTCTGAAAAGTATGCCATGTAATTGTTGTTTAGCATAGGCATACTTCTTTCACATGTATTTTTTTTTTTTATGTGTGGTACTAGGTTAAAATCTGCGTGTTAGCAAGATCTCAGGTAACCTGTATGCACATTAAAGCTTGAGAAGCATTGCTCTGAAAAGTACACCATATAATTGTTGTTTAACATAGGCATACTTCTTTCACATGTATTTTTTTCTCAGACGTGTTTGAAGTTATACTAAACCTAGGAATGACCACATTATTTGACAGGGTTTGCTGAAAACTATAGAATGCATAAAGTGAAGGGATTAGCCAAAAAACATATATATATATTTACATAGACACAGATGACAGTGTGGTGACAGCCAGAGGAAAAAGAGGGTGGGGTAGGTGGAGTTGGGAGGGGCGGGGGGGCGGGGGGGAGGGGAAGAGACTGCCTGTACAGATAATGTTTTATTGAGTTGTACACTTGAAATCTGTATGGTTTTGTGAACCAATGTCACCCCAATAAATAAATTTTTAAATAAATAAACAAGAATACACAGAGTGCAATAAAAATCAAGCACCTACTTTCTGGTCTTTAAGTGCCAGCACGACATAGTACAGAAGGAAAATGTTAAGCATTTGAAAATTGTGTATATTTTCTCTGAAGCCTCTTCCTTGTTTTCCTCATCCTTAAAATAAGGAACTAAGTCTTCAGAAAGAGTTAGACATTGACATTTAAAAGTGACAGGGATTATCTCCATCCAAGTCACATTTACTCAGGACAGTCATGTCAGTCCTGTGGAGGAAGGAGCTTTCTCGAAGCCCCTTTGCCTGGCGTATGTGTGCCCTCCTGAAAATTGTACTCTCTACTCCAGGCTATCACTTGCCAGTCTTCTCCCCTCTTATCTACTCCTTAAGTAACTCCCTATCTCTACCTTATCTACCTGATTTTTTTCAAAACCTTCTCGATGGATGTAATAAGATCCAAAATAAACGTTATATTTGTATTTTAATTATTACTTGGTAATAGCATATTATTTTCCTAATCTCATAATGGTCTATAGATTGATTTCGGCTCCAGGGTGTTTTCACAAAAGATGTTCCTCTGGAAGGGAGGCAGAGTGGAGAAAGGACAGCGAGCATGTGCATTAGTTCACATTCTCACAACTTCATCCCAAAAGCTCATTATCACTGAGTCAAGCAGTCAAGGTCAGAATTGGTAGTCTCAGAACTGTGCTGAGGAGATTGACCTTCAAGGTCTTTGCCTAATTGTTCCCACAGGAATAACCAAAGTGTTATGTAATGTTTGCCTAATACTCTGAAGGCCAGTATTATAGGACACGCAATTTTAATGAAAAATAGGTTGGGTAGGGTTTTTGCCTTATAAATAAAAGATGCAATCTTTGTATTTGCTGCAAATCTGATCTGTTTCTATGGAAAATTGGGCCTTTGCAAAAAATGGAATGGACAGAAAGGGCAATGGAGCGGTAATGACTTTGTGTCATTTATCCGATCTGCATTTCCTTTTGGCATAGCTGATGCTAAAGGTCTCAAATATTTCCCTCGTCTCTGAGTCTGACCTCACCTCACTGTCTGATTCTATGTTTTCTGAAGTTTTATGTATCCTTATAGTAAAATAGAAATATTAATTGTCAGCTTTTTGGAGTATGGAGAGAAGAAGGGAAAGATAGAATTATCAACTGAGATTTGAGTTTGAACAGAAGCAATTACATAGAAATTCATTACTTAACTTTTCCAAAATGGGTCAGAATAATATTCCTAATTATGCTGTCACCTAACTCATCAATTTCTCAGTTTGTGTATAATTTTATACACGTGAAATATAATATTAGCTAGATGAATAGTTTCTTTAAAAAATAGATAACACTTTATGTTTTAGCTTGGGTTGCTATAATAAAATACTAGTGGTTTATGAACAACATAAATTTATTTTTTATCGTTCTGGAGGCTGTAAGTTCAAGATCAGGGTGCAAGCACGGGTGGGTCCTAGTGAGACTCTCCTTTGGTTTACAGATGGCTGATATCTTGTTGTATCCTTCTATTGTGGAAAGAGTGAGCTAGCTCTCTGTTTTATTGTGGAAAGAGTGAGCTAGCTTTCTGGTCTCTATATAAGGCACTAATCCCATTCATGAGGGCTTCAGTCTCTTGACCTAATTACCTCCCAAAGGCCCCACTTTCAAATACCATCACACTGAAAACTAGGTTTTAACATAAATTTGGGGGGGGCATACATTCAGTTCATAAACTCTAGTAGCTAGATATAGCTAGCTGCTCACAACAAAATTTAGTTTACCTTATGATTGTACTTTAGTGTCTGAGATCTTATAAAGCCACTACAAAAATACAACATTTCTGCTAGGGATATAAGGCCTATGTAAAATATTAAAAGGCGAGAGAGACTATGAGACAAGTTTACATGAAGATATAGGCCAAAAAACAATTCGTATTTCTTTATTATGTATTTTATGTATTTTAATTTTTAAAATATTGTATATTTAATATTATATTTTGTTTTATTTTTAAATTTTTCATTATGGTGTTAAGGGCTAAATTGTGTCTTCCCTGAGTTTATATGTTTTAAATTCATATAAATTGGAGATAGAACCTTTAAAGAGGTAATCAAGTTTACATGAGAGCATTAGAGTGGGCCCAGTGCAACTTGACTGGTGTTCTTATAAGAGGAGGAAATTTGGATACAAAAAGAGACACCAGCAGTGGTGTACACAGAGAAGAGACCATGTGAGCAAAAAGGTGGCCACCTACAGGCCAAGGAGAGAGGCCTCACAAGAAAGCAAACCTGCCGACACCTTGATCTTAGACTTCCAATCTTCAGGACTGTGAAGAATTAAATTTCTGTTGTTTAAGCCACCCAGTCTATGGTATTTTGTTATGCAGCCCTAGCAAACTCACATATGTGGGAAATTGCAAGATTAGACAGAATTAAAGAGAACATTATAATGAAACCTATAAAATCATCTTCCAACCGCAACAGTTATCAAGCCCTGGGCACTTGTTTTCATCCATATTCCCAACCTATTTCCCCACAACTGGATTATTAAGGAAATTCCAGACACTATATAACTATACCTATATGAATTTTAGCATGTATTTGTAGAAGAAAGAACACTTTGAAAACATAACCATGGTATAAATATTATACCTAAAAATTAATACTTCCTTGCCGAAACTGGTTTGGCTCAGTGGATAGAGCGTCAGCCTGCGGACTGAAAGGTCCCAGGTTCGATTCCGGTCAAGGGCATGTACCTTGGTTGTGGGCACATCCCCAGTAGGGGGTGTGCAGGAGGCAGCTGATCAATGCTTCTCTCTCATCGATGTTTCTAACTCTATATCTCTCTCCCTTCCTCTCTGTAAAAAATCAATAAAATATATTAAAAAGTTTAAAAAAAATTAATACTTCCTTAATGTCACAAAATAGCCAGTTTATTGTTTACATTTCTCATTATTTGTTGTCATAATATAATTTATAGCGGTCTTACCCATCCCCATATTTCCCTTTCTCTTTTTTGTTTTTCCTTGCAATTTATTTGTAGAAAAAACTGGGTTGGTTGTCTTGTAGTTTTTACAGTTTAAATTTTGCTCACTGCATTATGGGTTGTAGTTTAACAGATTCTTCTATTTTTTTTTTGTACATTTGTAGAATATATCAGCTTGACCAAATTCAGATGTGTGTGTGTGTGTGTGATTAGGTAGATCTTTTATACACTTTTGTTGTTAATTCTTTCCTGAGGTTATTTTTTTTCATTGATTTTTAGAGAGAGTGGAAAGAAGGGAGGGAGGGGGGAGAGAGAGTGAGGGAGAGAGAAACATTGATGTGAGAGAGACCCATTGATAGGTTGCCTTCCGCATGCCCCCACAGGGGCCTTTTGGTGTTCAGGCTGATGCTCTAACCATTGAGACACTGACCAGGGCTGTTTTTTTTTTTTTTTGTCAAGATGCTTCATAGGTAGTAGCATGTTTTTCCATGGGAAGACATATATTGTTTGATCATCTCTCTTATAATTATACGAACAGTTAATGATGAATGCTCAGATCCTTTGAGTTTCGTAATCTTATATTCTGTTTCTATCTTATTTCATCATTTGTTAACTCTAATATTTCTATAAAGACAAACTTCCTTTCATCTCCCATTTGGTTATCCACATCCACTGATGATTTTACTATTTGATAAAAGCAACCGTAGAACTCTACATGCTCAACAATTTGCATTGGATTAAAGCTTGCTGTGAGAGGAATTAGAGATAAAAACAAAATATTAAAAATGATTTTGCCTAACTGATTTATATGGCATAACTATGTATTGTGTTTAAAACTGATACTTATGCCAGCTCCCTGCAAACAGCAGGATGGTTCAGGAGTTCACTGGAGTGACTTCTCTTTTAAAAAATCACGGTCTTAGATTTTATCCATTTAACAGTGCTTTCACCTGGTAATTGAAATTAGCACTATTGACAGCACGTAAGCTTCCTTTTCTTTCTGACTGCACTTGTATTATTATCATGATAATGACATTTTTATATCTACAGTGAAGTTTCTTGCTAAAATACCTCAGAGGATCTCACTCATTTATATTGCAAATAAAATACTAAAAATCCTAGTGCCCTTCTTTTGTCTTGAATTAAATACACTTTTATTCTTAGTTTGATTTTTCCCTGTCGTATGAGAAGCAAGACCTCAAAAATCTCTTGTTATTCTGCTTATGTCTACCTTAAGTAAAAAAGATAAGTTGTATTCAATGATTGAATTCGAAACAGTGCAATCAAAATTAAATATAAATTGTATTAACAACAGCAACAAAATCTTTGACTCTTAAGAACACTGAGTCAGTCAGTGGGCTATGTATATGTATATGTATGTGTCTGAGTAAATTTAGGAGAGTCCTAATAGAGAGATAAACTGTGCTAACCCAGGAACTGGGCAGACATAGGTGGTTGATGAGGCGATTGCCCACAATAACACAGAACAGTCTATGAAGATGCTTTAGATTAGATTACCTAATTTTGATTTCCACATTGTAGACAGAATTAGAAAAACTGGAGTGTATCCAAAGGACAACAATGACAATGACTAAATAAAATTACAACCTAAAAAGAGAAGGTAAAATTTATTTCTTCCTGAGGGGAGACTCAGAAGAAGCCTCTCTCCTTTTTAAAAAAATTATTAAATATTTTTATTGATTTTTAATTTTTGTTAATCCTTACCTGAGGCTATTTTTCCATTGATTTTTACAGAGAGTAGAAGGGAGGGGGCAAGACAGTGAGAGAAACATCTATGTGAGAGAGGGACCAGGGCCAGGGATCAGGCCTGCAACTGAGGTACATGCCCTGAACCCCGGTACATGCCCTTGACTGGAATCCAACCCAGAACCCTTCAGTCTAAGGCTAATGCTCTATCCACTGAGCCAAACTGGCTAGGGCCAAATATTTTTATTGATTTTTAGAGAGAGAAGAAGGGAGAAAGAAACATCAATGTGAGGGGGAAATACTGACCAGCCGACTCCTGCACACCCTCTATTGGGGATCGAGCCCTGCAACCTGGGTATGTGCCCTGACCAGGAACTGAACCGGCAACCTTTTTCTTTTTCTTTTCTTTTATTTTTTTATTGCTTAAAGTATTACAAAGAGTATTACATATGTCTCCTTTTTTTTCTCCCCTTGACCTTCCCCTGGCCTCCCCTACCCCCCAGTGTCTTGTGTCCATTGGTTATGCTCAACCTTCCCCGGACTTCCCACGGTAGTTTGACAGTCTTGAACCGGCAACCTTTTGGAGCATAGAATGATGCCCAACTAACTGAGCCACACCAGCTAGAGCTCCTTAGTTTTGTTTTTGAAGATTTGTTATCATGAGGCCTCTGACCCTCTCCCTTCTAGTCTTCAGTGCACAGAAGAATGTGGTTCTGAACTGGGAGTCAGGAAGCCCTAGGGGACCTAGAGTATGGCTAGAAGTTCTTGAATCCCAGTCTACCAGTTCTTGTCTAAAATGGCATTATGCCTTATACATAAATATGCTACCATTTTCCAAACATGTACAGATATAGTTGTGGGTAGTAAAGTGTAAAATCTCATAAAATGTTATTAAATTTACAGCTTATTTTTTTTTCATCATGGATTTTCTCAGGTCAGGGATGGTAGTTCTGAAATTATTTTGCAGCTTAAGGAGATCCGCATGGGAAACCACTGGTATGGAACAAGAGAAATGATGCTACATTGACAGGTGAAGTAATGAAGTTGCTGCCTAGAGCAAGTTGGAGCAACTCAGCAGATTCCTGGGGTTTTGCTGTGGAGCCGACTGTGCTCACAGTAGAGTGGAGAAGTGAAGACATTCTGACTGCAGCTGCCGCCTGCTTCTGCCATTGACTGTACCCCTAAGTGAGACTGGCCCACTCCACTCTGCCACAAGCTGGAGCCCAGAGAAGGCATGGGGTCATAGCAGCTTCTCCACAGAAGACATCTTGCCTTGCTTTCCTTCAATTCAAATAGAGCCCTTTGGGAAGTGATTGTCTGGGGCCTCTCTCATCTCACATGCACCACAGACTCTGAGCCAGTATGACAGCAATTGGCCTCTTGATCTTATCAAGAGTGTGCACAGGCATCACAGCCAACTGATCAGAATTGGCATTTCACTGGGAACCAGTTTGCCATTCCTATATTCTATGGAGAAAATAGATGACAAATGATCACACCATGGATCAGCTTAGGAAGGGTGGAACGGCTGGTTTATCTAAAAATTAGAGAGTAGTCCTTCCTTTCTCTACCCCCAGCCATCTTGGCAGCTGCTCCTGTTTGGAGGCCATCCTGCACCTAAGGCAGGAAGATGGTGGCCACAAAGAAGGTGAAAAAGGCGCTGAGTTGATCAACTCTAGGCTCCAACTTGTTCTGAAAACTGGACAGTACATGCTGGTTGTACAAGCAGACTCTGAAGCTTATCAGACAAGGCAAAGCAAAACTGGTCATCCTTGCCAGCAACTGTCCAGCCTTGAGGAAATTTGAAATAGAGCACTATGCCATGTTGGCCAAGCCTGGTGTCCGTCTCTACAGTGGCAATGATATTGAATTGGAAAATACTACAGAGTGTGCACACTACCTGTCATTGACCCAGGTGATTCTGGTATCATTAGAAGCATGCCAGAACAGACTAGTGAAAAGTAAATCATGCAACATTTTTCTTTAATAAAACTGACCAGAGCTTGGTTTAAAAAAAAAAAAGAGGGTAATGACTGGACAATATTCAACACAGGCAGAGACATGATTTTTAGTCCCCTGAGAATGGTATGCAATTTCTGTCTCAGGAGATCTTTAAAAATAGAAGATAATAATGTGTTCTTACCTGAAGGCAGGAACCCGATGTAAATACCTTCTCTAGCTTATCATTTTCCTGGTGCTTTGATTTCATAAACTATTTGGGTTTCTTATTTTTATTTAAACCACCAGAGCTTTGCTTTAGCAGTTTATTACTGAATTTTGTTACTTCTCCCTTTGGGTAATTGCTTTCTTGGATGTCATTGTACATTCTATGAACAGATATGAAACTGACATCTCAGAAGGTGTTACATTTCTCCTGTTTTTCAGAGGCAAAATCTGTGTAAACTGCTCTTTTAGTTACTGGGTTTTGACAAATTTTCAGTAAGTTATTGCAGCATTTTATATTATTTTTTTCCTGGTTTTAAGAGGCTTCAAAAAAATTAATCAGATGAAATTAAACAGAAGTCTCCTGAATTAAATACTCCATTTATAACTAGCAGTAAATTAAGTTTTCACAGATACTTGTTCTAGGAATTAGGACTTTAATTCTGTGTACATTAATCCCTGATTGTTCCATTAATTTAAAAAGCTTGTTTATCCAAACAAAAGTCTCGAGATATGTATTCTTTTATAATTTTAAATATTACTTGTGTGTTTGTAGCATTTTTTTTTACAGATTTTTAAATCAGAATACCTTGAGGATGTTGAAATAATATAGTTTTGGAATTATTAAATTTTGGGTTATCTACATAACTCTCTTCATAGTGGGTGTAAATATTTAAGATATATTTTTAAAAATCACATTTTGAAATTCCACTTTTTTGGTCTTAATGGACTTCTGGATGAAAGGTGTTACTGTACAGGCCAGCCCTCTGAGTCAGTGGGAGAGGGCTGTCCCCAACCTCGATCCTTATCTTCTCATATAAATGAATTTATACAAGACCCTGACTGCATTGTGAAAAGCCAATTGATTAAAGCATGCAACCTTTATTGAAAAAAGCAAAGCAAGCAAACCTGAACATCTGGGTCATGAAACACAGCAGGCTCTAGCTGATCGACGAGCAGATTGGGAGGGGGTCCGAGGCATTGTATACCCTCCTATCTATAGGTCTTAAAATTCCTCTGCCAAATATTTTGATACAAATTAATTCTCAAGGTCCTCTTTTTTTACTTCGTTATGGCATTTCCAGAAATCATGAGAAGCACCTGACAACTATATTTTGCCAAGCCTTGAGACTGCTGGCTTTTCTGGGAGTAAAATTGTCCTCTCTCCCCCTCCCCCTTTCTGCATTCTCTCATTAGGGAGGTTTTTTAACTATTTATTCTGTGTCCTTGGCTCCTTGGCTGGGGAAGATAATGGTTTGTTAGTTACAAACTGGTTGCAGATTACCCACACTATTTGGCCTTGTTTTAACTTTCCTGTCTCAGTTTCCATATTCCTCCTGCCCTGGAATTTTGTAACAGCTATACATATTTTAACACTTGTATCTTTTAACTTTTACATTAAAGTTAAGCAATTTATACACTACCATTAGAATATTAGAATATTCTAATTATTCCTTTAACAGTGAATTTCATATATTTAGGTCTTCAGGTTACTAATTATTGTCCTTTCATTTCAGTTTGGAGAACTCTAACATTTCTTGTTAGGCAGATCTAGTGGTAATGAACTCCCTGAACTCTTGTTTGAGACATTCTTTATTTCTCCATTTCTGAAGGAGAGCTTTTTCAGATTAAGTATGCTGGGTTGGCATGTTTTTCTCTTTCAGCCCTTTGATTATATCATCCAACTCTTTCCTGATCTGCAAAAAGAAAAAAAAGAAATCTGATTATTGACTAATGGGTTCCCTTGTATGGAAGGAACTTATTTTCTCAAGGAGGATTTTTTTTTTTCCTCTATAGTCTGAGTAACACATGAAAATAGAAACTGACATGATATGCTTTCTCCCACTGCCTTTCCTCTGGACAACTGGCTTATCTGCTTGTTGAAGCATCTTCCTAGTGTTCAGGGTCCACTCCATGGAAATTTGTTTTAATAACATCATAAGTTGTACATGTTGGACTAGCTTCCATCTGAAGAGAAGAAACCAAGGTTTCATTGGCAATTAGAAAAACCTATTTCTGATTGCGAGTTTAAAAACTTTCTTTGCCCTGGTTGTTGCCTTGAATAGCATATCTTCCATCAGTTCTGGTCAGTAGGTGTTTGGTATAGTGAATGTTCTATTTGTGCCTTTGATAGCCTGCAATTCCTTAGTATTATTTAATCCTGTAAGTAAATATTAAGCTCTGTATGTCAGCTACTGAAAACAAAGATTCTGAACGTCATCACTGTCTTCAAGGATTTCCCTATCCAAAGGGGGAAATAGGAACAAAGTAAACTAAAATGTGATGTGTGTCAGCGCTATAAGTGGTGTGATCACAGAGCATGTATCACTCTACCCTCGAGGAGTGTGTGTTTATGTTTCTAACATCCTAGTAGTTTTATCACTCTTAAATGTTTATGTCAGGGTTCACAGTTGATATGCGCTTTCAAATGTAGCTGTGTTGTGTTAACTGCATTTAGTTAATGTTTTCAGGGAAAGACAGTATTTCACCTTCGTTTTACCCCACAGAACACATTAATGAGGTATTTTGTCAAGACTAGCAGCAGTAGTTTTTGAGGGCTTCTTAGGCACTGGATGCTGAGCTGTGTGCTGAGGGCATGCAAAGTTTTAAAGCACAGTTCCTCCTTTGAAAGGCACAGTCTTCTGCAGGAAGTAACATTTAGAGAGAAGAAAAATGCAATTCAAAAGCAACTTAAATTTCTGCAGGGTTCTATAGTTTTAAATGTGCCTTCACGTGTATTCTTTTTGATAAACCTGTTGGGCAGATTATTGGAAATACGTACTTTATGATTAAGAAATTTTAGTGGCTTTCCACAGTTATACCAGTGAAGTGTGCCAGAGACAGCAATTGAAGCCACCTTATTTTAATCAGTAACTCTTACCTTAACTGAGTAGTTCTTGTGGAAATCAGATGAAAAGTCTTTATGAGCCCAGTCCAGACACCAAAAGACTACATCAGGATTTGGTGTGCAGCACAGAAATGAAGTCAGGGCTGGGCCAAGACCAAATGCTGAGCAAAGAGCAAAAATATGAAAGTTTGAATTGAGAAAAACCCAAGAAGCAGAATCTAAAGGGAAATCTGAGTAGAGAGATGTTAGGGATTTTGTGCAAAGACCATGGGAAACTGGGAATTTGTGAGGGCAGCTTTCAGCGCAGCCCAGTTGTAAAGTCTTTTTTGAAGGCTGTCTGGTCTTCCAGGTACATAACATCCTGAATCTAAATTTTAACAGGATTAGTAAGGTGTAAGGACGCTTATTTGTATTTTGCATGAATTACACAAGTCGTGTGATATATGGCTGGTCCTATTTCATGCATTTTAATTCAAAGGTTTATATTTTAGAGCCTCATTTTGAACTTTGTAATTGATGAAATATTCTCTGTCACATTTCAAGTGCTCAGTAGTCACATGTGGTTAGTGGTCAACATATTGGACAGAATGGTACACATAATTCTTTTTTAAAAATGTATTTTTAAAGTAATATATGCACATGTAAAAATATTGAGTTTTTAGAAAGTAAAAAATGGAAAGTAAAGTGTCTTCCCCTGTCTTTCTCTCAATCTCTATCTCTTTCTCCAGTGGTTTTCCCTATTAAAACTCTTTCCTTTCAGGAAAAAAATGTCCACCAAAGTTTTATATGTATATTAGAGGCCCAGTGCACAAAATTTGTGCATGGGTAGGGTCCCAGTGGCTGCCTTCCTTCGTTTCACACCACCCCCTGGTGGTCAGCGCACATCTAACTCCCGGTCAGTCGAACTCCCGCCGGTGGGGACAATTTGTATATTAGTCTTTTATCATATAGGATGCTTTTTATAAATCACAATAATTGACTATACTAGGTAGGCTGTTTTACATTTTTTAAATAAAATTAAAACTCTGTCTTTGATGTCTTGATGAAGTAATACATTTAGCTTTAACTCCCTGTTTTAAGGTTTCCTTGGTTGGAAATGGAATTTACTCATTCCGTATTCTAGTCTTTCACGTTGTTCCCTTTCTCCCTTTTTTTTCTGTTTAAATAGTGCTCTAATATATACATGACCATTGTTGTGTATGTTTGTAGGGAAGATTCCTATCAGTGCAATTGCTAGATGGTCCTTCATGACAAGTGCTGTTTCTAAGCAAGGAAGGAGTAGAGAATCTGGAGTGAGGGTAGGGCATAAACAACAAAGACTGGTAGAAAAGGGAGGCAGAGACAAAATAAAGATAAACTCTGGCTGTGAGAAAAGATCATAAATATCTGTATAAATAGTCTTAAGGGTTGCCTTTAAGTTTATTCAGTGCCATCCTTCCTGGGAGTACTTAAGAAAAATGTTTTAAATGTCAGTGTATTTCATTGCAAATATATATATATTTATGTATATACATATGTATTTATGTATATACTACATGTATATACTGCTATTGTGTTTGGTTTTATTATAAAGATATTGCATATTTATTATATACAGGTTGGAAAATGTAAGAAAGTATAAATCAGAAAACAAATTTCACCCATACTCAGAGAAAACCAACAATAATACTTTAACATCTTATTTCTGTGTATTCGTTTTTACATAGCTGAGATCATATTGTACATACATGTGTTTATATCTAAACTTTCCTCTGCTTATCATCTTAATCTTGTTGATTTTCTTTTATTACTCTTTTCCTGTTTTTTTTTTAGGTAATAGAAACCTTACATTGTTTTGGATCATATTGTACATACATGTGTTTATATCTAAACTTTCCTCTGCTTATCATCTTAATCTTGTTGATTTTCTTTTATTACTCTTTTCCTGTTTTTTTTTTTAGGTAATAGAAACCTTACATTGTTTTGGAATGAATTTGGATACCAGAATAACAAGGACACAGAGAGGTCTTTAGAGTCTATTCAGTATCAAAGAAGACAAGCCATGGCCATCCCATTCATCATTCAGTGTGGTGAGTGTTGAATTCCATTCAAATTAGCAATCATTTAGTGAGTTTTTAAATATGCAACTCATTGTGCCAGTAAATGGTGTGTGAAGGAGACAAAGGTGGTGGGTAAAACCTGATTTTTACATGCAGTGAGGTTAGAGTCTAGGAGAAAGGTTAAGATAAGCATGAAATTATAGAGATGAAATTCAGATGTAAAAGATGATGTAAAGAGGCACAAAGTTCTATGAGGGTTCAAAAAAGGAGGAAGTTGAGGCAAGGCTTCATGACAGAGGTAGCTTTTGCCATGATCTTTAAAATAGAATTTTGATAGGCAGAGATGTAGCAGGAGATATGTGTTAATATCAGATATACATTCAGCTAAAAATTTAGGGGTGGAATGATATAAACAGTCATCTTTCTTTTTTTTTAATTCTTTATTGCTTAAAAGTATTACATATGTCTTCTTTTTCCCCATTGACCTCTCCTCGGCCATTCCCACCCCACCCCACCCCAGCACATGCCCTCACCCCACTACTGTCTGTGTCCATGGGTTATGCTTATATGTATGCATACAAGTCCTTTGGTTGCTCTCTTAACACCCCCCCCCCCACTTCCCTGCCTTCTGGTTTGTTCGATGCTTCTATGTCTCTGGATCTATTTTGTTCATCAGTTTTTGTTGTTCATTATATTTCACAAATGAGTGAGATCATGTGATATTTATCTTTCTCCAACTAGTTTTTTTTTCCGCTTAGTATAATGCTCTCCATGTCTCTCCATGCTGTTGTGAATGGTAAGAGTTCTTTCTTTTTTACAGCAGCATAATATTCCATTGTATAGATGTACCACAATCTTCTAATCGACTCATCTGCTGATGGGCACTTAGGCTGTTTGCAAATCTTAGCTATTGTAAATTGTGCTGCTGTGAACATAGGGGTGCACATATCCTTTCTGATTGGTGTTTCTGGTTTCTTGGGATATATTCCTAGAAGTGGGATCACTGGGTCAAATGGAAATTACATTTTTAACTTTTTGAGGAAACTCCATTCTGTTTACCGTAGAGGCTGCACCAGTCTGCATTCCCACCAGCAGTGCAAGAGGGTTCCTTTTTCTCTGCATCCTCTGCAGCACTTGTCGTTTGTTAATTTGTTGATGATAGCCATTCTGACAGGTGTGAGATGGTACCTCATTGTTGTTTTGATTTGCATCTCTCTGATGATTAGTGACTTTGAGCATGTTTTCATAAGTCTCTCGGCCTTCTGTATGTCCAGTTTCAAAAAATTTCTGTTTAGGTCCTTTGCCCATCTTTTGATTGGATGTTAATCTTCCTTTTGAAACAGCCATCTTTCTGTTTTTAATACCTAGTACTGTGCTAAATATATAGTTGGTACTTAATAATTGACTACTGAATACATGAATGATGACTAAATAATAAAAGACAAAAATATCAGATTAAATAAACATGTTAGAGGGTCTCGAATGCCAAGATAAGGACTTTTTACTTTGATAAGCAATGGAGAGGCATTGGACATTATTTGATAGGAGAATAACATCATTGAAGCACTGAGCACTTATTGTGTTCCTCTGGTGTATCTTCTAGCCACTGTTCCTAGGGTTAGAGAATTAAAGACACTCTGTTATCTGCAAGGAGTCTGCTGTCCAGTGAGGGAGCCAAGCAAACAAAGTACAACCATAGTCTGTAAGACTTTGTGGTTAGTTACACAGAGCCAAGCGAACACCTCCCTAACCTTGAGCCTTGGGTTAAGCACCGGACTGGTCTGATGTGTGCAAAGTACTGCCAGAATCCAATCTCTAGTATTATGGAGCTATGAAATGAGGCAAATTCCTTAATTTCTCTAAGCCTCAGTTTCCTTTTTTATAACATGAGGTTAATATTTATAGCTTCATCAGACAGTTCTGTGCAAATAAAATGTATTAGCATATGTAAAGTTTACTAAGTGCATAGGAGAGTGTAATAGGGTTCTCCAGAGAAACAGAACCAATAGAATGGCTGGCTGGCTGCTGAAAAAATATATAAGATAGATAGATAGATAGATAGATAGATAGATAGATAGATAGATAAATAGATAGATAGATAGATGTTAATTATTGAGAATTGGCTTACATGATTATGGAGACTAACAAGTCTAAGATCTTTACTCAGCAAGCTGGAGACCCAGGAGAGCCATTGGTTTAATTCCAGTTTAAGTCTGAAGGCCTGAGAACCAAGAGACCCAATGATGTAGTTCCAGTGTAAATGTTGACAGGCTCAATACCCAGAAAGCTTATATTTTAATTTGAGTCTGAAGGCAGGAAAAAGCTTGTGTCCCAGCTCAAGACAATCAGGAAAGAGAAGTTCCTTTTTACTCTCCAGGGGGTCAGCCATTTTTTGTTTTATTTAGGCTTTCAGCTGATTGGATGAGGCCCACCCCACATTAGGGAGGACAATCTTCTTTACTCAGTCTATCAATTCAAATGTTAATCTCATTCAAAACACCCTCACAGACACATTCAGAATTGTTTGACCAAGTACCCCATGGCCCAGTCAAATTGACATGAAATTAACCAGCACAGATAATGTCTAGCAATGCTGGCTTTTATTATTATTACTATGTATGTTAACCCTCAGGAACCTTTTAGGTAAGTACCAATAGAATTTCTTCATACAGATGATGATACTGAAACATAGAGACATAATTTGTTCAAGATCATAGACATAGTAACTGGTGGAGCAGTTCAGGTTCTTACCCACTCTGCAAACTGCCTCCATCGAAGATGAACAGAGAGAAGTGTTTACCTAAGAGGCATTAGCAGTGTGTCTGGGAGGAGTTCAAGATTAAAGTTAAGAATAGTCTGGAGAATATGGAGTGTCTTGGTCCTAAAAGCAAGGAGGGACTGCAAGGGAGAAATGGACAAGGAAGGCAACGAAAATGGGAAAGGGAAGTCACTGGAAGTTTTCATGTGGTTTAAGAAGAGAGAGAGATCAATTACCTAAATAATTTTGGCTGAAAGTAGCAAAAACCAATTGGAAAGAACTATTATTATTATTATTTATTAGGAGTGTCCAAGGGTAGCTCATAGAATCCTAGACTAGTTGTGCCATCAAGTGTAATGGTATATGATCAAGGATTCACTTGCCTGTGGCTGGAAAGACACCTCATACTTTTGGTTTATGCAACCTGACGTCTTACTATGAAGGATTCACTTCTGACTGTGGTCTTTCTTGTGTGTGATTTTGTTTTGATGATCAGATCTTTGCCTTAAATGGAGAGTCTTGCCTCCCTCTACTGATTATCAGGAAAAAGAACTTTTGGACGCCTGGATTTGTGCTAATAATCCTAACCTCTCAGAAAACAGGTAGTGTTTTGATGGTTTTCTAAAATTTTTATCCATTTTTGAATTCCTGAAATACATATGTATGAAACTGGAAAATGTCAGCTATAGGTACATTTCAGCTTAGTCTCTGTCATCCCCTAGAACTCTTTCTAGCATCTGGCCAGTTGTGAAAAGATAGTTGATTAGTGTGCTTTTCCATCAAGATAAAAGAGACCTGAATGTAATGCTTTGTAAACTTTGGGGTGTGCAGCTCTATGCTTTCACTGGTGGGGGACTACCACTCATATTTAAGAGATCTGCCTTTTAGTTCGTTTTCACACAACATAGCACCTTAAAATACAGGAGTTTTATCCAGATGGTGTCTCCAGGAGCACTAAACTGTTAGACCACGTGCATTTTCTATTTAAGTCATGTATTGATTTCATTGCTTTGTGCTCTTGGAGGAAGAAGTTCAGACAAAAGCAGGAAAAAGACCAATTAAATATTGATGAATGCCAGTGTTATTACAAGTCCTTTTAAACTTATATTCTTTTTCTTGGGGGAGGCAGAAGAGTTAGTATTCCCCTTTAATAAAGTCACTCCTAAGTCAAGCATTGTTTTTCCATGGAGTTTGCTGTAAGTCCTTTGGCCTGGATAAGTAAATCAATATTGCTAATACAGACAATAGTGTAATAGCTCATGTTGGATTACTTTTATTCAGTCTAGAAAAAATAAAGAACAAATAAAAATTTTTTAAAGAAGAAAACATTCAGAAACTGCTACTACAACCCCACCTGGAGTCCCCAGGTTAATCATATTTAGAAACTAAGAAAATAAGTCAGATGACAGACAGGGCTCTTAGATTTCACATGATCCAGGGTTTTCTAGGTTCCCCTTCTTGGTTTGCAGCAGAACCTGTTTTGTTTTGTTTTCCCCTAAATAAAATTTGCTTCAGACCCTAAATATATGAACTAGATAAATGCAGAACTATCCCATTTTGAATTGAAGTTTGGGAATTTGGGGGCCAAAGGTACCCATCCACTTCCCATTTCTGTTCCCTACTGTCTGCAAAGAGCCTAGAGCTCCAGGGAGTGCGCTTACGAAACACTGATCTAGTCTCGCGTCTTCATTGTAGAGACGTGACAAGTGAAGCCCAAATGGGGCCTCAGAAACCTGTTCATGAAGCCATTAGCCAAGGTCTTTTGATTCCTCACCTGATTTCAGCCCTAATTTGGAACTTACACATCTCCCGAATAGGAATAAAGTGTTGGCTTAGTTTCAGTATTAATAGCTTGATATGTAGTGTTTTCATAGCCAGTATCATTATTTTTATCAAAGTGTTACCAGAAGTTTGTTGCTGCTGTTGTTTTTAAATTTCTGTGTGGAAAGACCTGTGCTTGAATATGTAAATAAAATTGACCTAAGCCCCCAACCCTCAAAAAAACAACAAAAGAATAGTTAATAATATTGATCTTTTATTGTGACCTAAGAACTTTTCATACAGCGTAGGTTAGTGTTTTAGAGTTCAGACCCTGGAGCCAGACTGCCTGGCTGTGAAAACAAGCTGAAAACATTGGACAAGTGTCCAATCTCTCTCTCTCTTATTTTTTAATACGTTTTAATTGATTTTAGAAAGAGAGGAAGGGAGAGGGAGAGAGAGATAGAAACATGGATCAACTGCCTCCTACACACCCTCTCCTGGGGATCGAGTCTGCAACCCAGGCATGTACCCTGACCAAGAATTGAACTGGTGACCTCTTGTTGCATGGGACCAAGTTCAGTCCGCTGAGCTACACCAGCTGGGGTCCAATCTCTTTTAAACTCAGCTTCCCATCACCTAGAGTGGGTGTAATAATAGTATCTTTTGCATCTTTTCTGGGTCTAGCTGAACCCCTTGTAAAGTCAATCTGCCATGTCCTTGGAGAATTTTGGCCCCTCTCCACAGAACTAACCAAGTACCTTGATTTCGTAGATCAGTCTTAGTCGTGGTCAGACCCATAGAACTCGGAGACTACCCTCTACAGTTTCTTTATTGCCAAATTATCATTACTTATACTCTTACCCTTTTCTCCTTGAAAAGTGGTGATGCCATCAGAGAGCACTGTTTCAAAGCTGCACTAATTCTGTCTCTTTTGCACATCAAAATAGTGCCATTTGTGACGACAGGCAAGATAAATTTAGCCAAGTTGACAGAAAACTGATGGACCAAGCCTAAAATGCAGGAAGTTCTTTTATATTTATAATTTCTTTTTAAGTCCTTGCTTCGCTAAACACATGGAATTGTATATTAAAATTTAACTTTTTTTTCAAAAATTTAACTTTTTTTTCAAAAACTTTTTTTTTGAAGACATTTGAATGGATGGCACTTTCATAAAATACTTGGGGTTTCTCTTTTTTGAATAAAAACTTAATGCTGCCACAAGGTTATTTTCTCCCATGAAATAGGAACCTTATAGGTACCGCCTCACAGGTGTCTTCATCTCAACACCACGGGTGGCTACATATATAGTAGGTGTCCCCTGATTTCAATAACAACAAATACCACATGTGGGTGGAATTAGTGTGTGTGAAGTTCTTTCACAGTAGTACTTGAATTTGCTTATAGTTCTCTGTTGGTAGGTATAAGATATATATAAGCTGCAGCTCCACAAAGCAAAGAAATTGTGGGTTTGATCTGCTTCAGATCAAAAGTGCTTATGCACTGTTTCAGATGAGAGAAGGTCTCTCTATTCCCAACCTCCTCCTCCTCCTCCCTCTCCTAGCCTAACACAAATGTATTTTGTCCCTCCCCTCTCCTTTTACTATGACCTTAACATTTTGACCTTAACCGCACATCCCCAGCCATGAACAAAGCCATGCCCAGTGGGAGTTGAACCTCTTATCCTTGCCAAGCCTCGATTCCAGGGTGAACAATATAATCTCTCAGTTTTTCAACAGTTTGGCTAACTCAGCTCCCAGCACAGAGCCACAAAACTAAAAGTAAGGGAAAAGACCTCAAACCTTTCAAGTCATATGTCCCAAAAGTCATTAGCACTTTTTGTAGCCATAGCAGGGGAAACAAAAACCCTCATTCGCAGCCTGTTTATTGTCATTTAGACACAATTCTACTTGATGATATACATGTGTTGACACACTGGTGGTTAGAGGTTGGGAAGCAGAGTGATCACCAGAAACAGATACACCGACAGCAGCAGGAGAGAAGGACGCTGCAGCAGGGGGTGTTATTGGGGGGTTATTTGGTGAAGGACTCTGCCACTCCTCCGAGGCTGTCAGTGAGTGCATCACATCAAGGTCCTTCACAGTGATCCCGGACCAGCATGCAGAGGGTCCGTGTGTTTCAGAAGCAGAACTGTTTGGTGTATGATAGACAGACAGATGGATTTCTATCCCTAATACGTTTTTTTGAGGGGAGGGGAATGTTTAATAATAATAATAAGATAAGATTTAATTATCTAAAAACATTTTTGCAAAAGGCCTCATTTCCTGATAATGGGAGATAAATGAAGCATTAGTAAATACTAGTAATGAAGAGCTTTCTCATTCTGGTAAATATATACT
>NW_005353584.1:1263027-1272991 GCF_000412655.1 Myotis brandtii | reverse complement strand
CCCCCCCCCCCCCCCCATTAAGCTCTTTTTCATGATTTAAGGTCTTGTATTTCCTAAAGTCATCAATACAATGCTCTTCCCTTATATTCAAATTTTGGAAATAAGACATAAAGACTTTTTATGCTTGTAGAAGTAAATAATCCTTTACAGACAGTAAATAGTTTTATGTTCCCTCCTGATGTTATTATATATCTCTTATACTTGTTGATTGTGAAGTTGTCATCAGGCGGAACGCTTACCTCCCATCCCCCTGGGCACCATGAGCACAGTATCACTATCAAAAAATGAGAAAGAGAAGCGACTTCAGGAATCAGTCCGAAGGTATCAGGATCAACTGGCAGAACAGCAGCTGGAGGTAAGCAGTTAATTCTTTTCAAAATCCACCCTGACGCTTGAGCTGTTGGTTTCGTGTGTGCAAATGACTAATGGTTTACCCAGGTTAAGCATTCAACCTCTTTTTTCCATCCTCTTTTGTCGCCTCCTCCCAATTTTGGACACCTAAGGACTGTTCTAGAGGTGAGCCACAATGGCTCCCGGGGGCCAGACAGGGAGGAGAGTTCTTAAAAAAATACTGGAATGTGTTATCTGAGTCCCCGTGTGAGGAACAGGGAGCTTATTTCCATTCTAGGAATGCACGCAGAGCCTCATAGAGGTCACCCCAAATGTCAAAGGTCAAGTGGCAGAGACTGGGACACCAGTCTGTGTGACTCCAAAGGTTAGGCTCTTTTAAATTTATTAAACTTCTTCCTTAAGGGCAGAATTTTTAGGTAAAGAGTTGTTCTTTTAAAAAAATATTAGCCTGTTAATACAGAAACTCAGAATCATATTTAATTGTTAAGAAAATTCAATGAATAAAACATTACTATCAGTAAATGTAGGTAACCATGACAATTTCAAGTGAAGGAAAATTTGCAGAAATATTGTTTTAATCTCTGCTCTAATAAAGTCATTAGATCTCTGTTTCCTTTATGGATTTGGCACCTAAATTCAATAATTTTTAATAGTATAGCATGTCAACTTCAAATAGCACTTGAGAAGGTCAGCCACCTATGTCCAAATGTGTGACCCCTCTCTACATGTCAGGACATAAACTGCTCATTCAAATCGAAAAGTCTTTTGCAGAGAGGGAGGTAAGACCCCCCTAGATTTAATGCCTTATTATTATGTGTATTCCTGGGCTCTTAGAAGATAAGCCTTCCTTTTTTTAAAAAATATATTTTATTGATTTTTTACAGAGAGTAAGGGAGAGGGATAGAGAGTTAGAAACATCGATGAGAGAGAAACATCGACCAGCTGCCTCCTGCACACTCCCTACTGGGGATGTGCCGCATCCAACTTACAGGCCCTTGACCGGAATCGAACCTGGGACCCTTGAGCCTGCAGGCCTACGCTCTATCCACTGAGCCAAACCGGCTAGGGCAGCCTTCTTTTTTACCCCGGTTTCTGTTTTCTTTCCTGGGCTCCCCCCTTGCTAGGGATCTGCCATGCAAATCAGCTGCCATCTGAAACCTGATTTGCATATCACAGCCAAAGAAATCTGACCCTCCTTTATAGCCTGGAGTCTCAGGATTTCTTTGGGGGAAAATACTGATAGTCACTTTGGGAATACATTCTCCTATGCATTCCCTATCACCCTAAAAGCAGCTCAAATTTCTACAAATTTAGAGCCTCTGGTCCTGGGTTTTATAACAGGTCAGAAGTAAAGAAGGGTATCACAGCCTGTGCTTATTTTCATAAATAATTAGGTGGAGTCATATCTTTCCACTGTGGAATGTCTTAATTTGTTCTGTTTCTTATTTTGTTTACCACTCCTGGTAGCTCTGTGGAGGCATTCAGCACAACCTGAATTGATTTGATCTTTGTTGTTGTTGTTTTTTCCCTATAAGGTGAAGGCCAGAGCTGGCCCTTGCAAGTACCAGTGCCCATCATGAAGTCTTAACTACCTTTCTGTTTGTTAGGATTGGATGTTTTATTCATTAGTGAGGTAGAGGTTTTGATTGATGGTCGCTGGTGGAATAACAGATTTGGGCCATCCATTCTGTTTATTCTTTCTTTCTCGGTAGTTGACTTTTTCATAAAAAGTTGAGCCAGGTTTGCCGGTTCAGTCTGTTTCAAATATAAACAAAGATGTTTAGCAGTACTCAAATAGAAACCTACTTCTGCCAGTTCAAAGGATATAGATTGCTCGCCATTCTCTTTGCCCCATTTTGTGAAAATAAGCCTAGCATCTCAATATCAGGAAATAATTAGAGGCATGCCAGGTAATTATTGTTTGCACACCTCCTACTCTCTCATCCTGCTTCTGATTACAAATGCCTACTTATCCATTGACCAAACTTGTGAAGCAAGTATTAAAATGACCTAAATTTGCACACCCCACTTCTTACTCTCTTGTGCTTCAACTTTCATGGCAGAAGGTATCCTGATCTAAAAATTGGACAGTTGACTATATAAATCAAATACTGTTCTGGATCTTAGATTCTGTGGTTCTGGGCTTTTGTCACTGACAACCAGGAGGGATCGAATAATGACAGGGTAGCATTATGGTACGAGTATGAGAATTCAGCTACAGCTTCTTCTCCACCCCTCATATCCTCCACTGGTGTGTAGAGTGACTCAGTCTAACTTCTAAGAGCACCACCCACAGGATGCCCTAGTTAGAGAAGAGCCACAATGACTTAGAACACTATTCCAATAAAAGAGGTATTCCAATGATTGGACCTGTTCCTCTGGGAGAAAATGAAGCAGCTAGGTCCAGAGCTGTCATTTCAACAGATGGTGTCTTATAAAATCCTCACCACATTCCAGCTAATTTCATCAATTATAACAACAGAGGGAAGTACAGTTCAAAGAAGTTAACTTGAATCAAGTCACACATCTTTAAATAGTGAAGTTGGGATTTGTTTCCTTTTTGCTTCATTCTAGCACTGATCTCATGCTCTCACAGGATAAATACAGACAAAAAGAACCCGAGAACATTTACAAAGGCAACAAACAGATCATATTTGTTAGGGAAATGTGTGCGTTTTCTCTAATAAATCTAATAGGTGAGCTCAAATTCAAGATATAATTAATAGGCTGTGTCAGCAAGCCAAGACCCTCTTTATTCCTTGTGCTTCTGAAACAGTCCACTCCACTTTCTCCTTTCTGAGTAAATGAAGGAGTAATCTGTTCCTAACTGCTTCTCTAGCTCACCCCTTAGTACCTGCTGTTTTCTATAATGAGTGACTAGTGCCACCTGATGGCCAAACTATGAAGCATTTCCATTTTCCCTGTCTCTCGAATTGTTCAGCTACTAGTTGGCCTATTATCTGCATAATTTTTATTCTGTTTTTCATTAAACCCAGACGACAATTTAAAACCATAAAGTAGAGCTACACTTTTCCCCTTCTTTGTTTTAACTTACAATTTAGATTCTCTTCTACCTTCAATTGTATGGCAAGGATGAATGTGTCTTGATTGTGCCCAAGAAATATAGTTTGGGATACATTTCATTCAGGGTTTTTTGGCATCACTTTAAATCCACTTGATGCTCTCAGTCCTTAGAAGAAAGATGATAACTTAATTCCCTGAATGAAGCCTACTATTTACCCATTTATACATAAGCAATGCTAATGGGCAGTATCTATATATGTAAAAGGCTAAGCGACCATCTGACCGTCCAACTGGTAGCTTGATGTGCACTGACCACCAGGAGGCAGACACTCAACACAGGAGCTGCCAAGCTGTGGTGACTTGGCAGCTGCGGTTCTCAGGTGACCCACCTGGAACCAGAGAGAAAGGAGCCCGATTCTAGGGTGCGTCACCTGAGAACCACCCTCTTGCAATCCGGGACCCCTTGGGGGATGTCGGAGAGCCAGTTTTAGCTGGATCCTCGCAGGCCAGGCCAAGGGAACCCCACCTGCCAGAGGGATCCCCGCTCACTCCACAGACAACCATTGAGCCGCGGCGCCGGCCCAGGTGTGGCGGGCCAGGGAGGGACCAAGGAAGGTTGGCTCCAGGGCCTGTCCGGCCCATCTCGCCCAGTTCAGCCCTGCCGGCCACCTTCTAATTAATTTCCTTTCATTGTGCACAAATCTGTGCCCTGGGGCACTAGCGTTTATATAATCAATATGTTTGTGCAAATGGGCTGTATTGCTTATGTGCCCTCTAGGTCTTTCTGGGTTAAATTTTCTAATCAATATTTATTTCTTATCCTACAGTGAGTCCAGGCTTTCTTATTTGAGACCAGTTACTTTTCTTGAATTAGTTTCTTCCCTCCTATAAGGTCTCCTACTGAGCTGCTCCGTGCTCCTTAGCATGTTCTCCACTTCCATGCTGCTCCGAGTGCTCTTCTTCCTGCTGTTTTGTCATTTTGTCATCTTCCTCTCCCCTCATCCTTCAGGATCTGAAACTAATGTCATTCCTGTATGAAGTCTTCTCTCATTTCCGTTTGTCCTTGATGGGTGTCTTTTTTCAAGCAAATTTTGCTTTATTCCTGGTATTATAGTTACTTGTGTATATAATGTCTCCTATATTAGACTGTAAGCTTTTTGAAAGGTGGGACCATTTTTATTTATCTTTGCATTCCCAACAACACTTAGGCCTGGATCTTTTACGTAACAGGTGTTTGCCAAAGGAATTTGATTTATGCAGAATTCTTTACAAATAAGTACAAAAAGAAATATTTCTCATTTGAGTGGATTGGTTGACTCTGCATAGGTTGCACTTAAACCTTTTGCATATGTTATTGTAAACCAAAATGTCCTTACACTTGCTCAAAATAAAGTGTTGTATTTGGATGGGAGTGCGGAGACTGTATTTGGATTTTATTTGTTGTGTTCACAGTCTTTGCATCAATGAGTAGCCTTTGTAAAACTCCACGCCTATTGAAAAAGAACTCCAGCAATAGCATCCTTTTCTTTTGTAGTGCTCACGTGGACACAAACAACGCAATATGTAGTTTAAGCTGACAAGTCCCACATTGGTTGTTTTAGCACTAAATGTGGAGAGAGAAGACATGCTTAACATTTAGCTATGCTTTCCAGTTGAAATGGCATATCTAAGTATAACTCTGTAATGAAGAATGTGAACACTTTTTCCCATTTACAATTTCATCTGTTTAATGTGTCATTATTGTGTAGGATGCTGAGATTTCAAATCTGTATGATTATGCAGACAGATGTCTTAGGAAACATATTTATTCATCAAGAGTACTTTTCAGCTTCCTTACAGAAACTGCCATAATCTAAAATTTATGACACCTAAAGTCCTTTGTCTAACAAGAGGCTATTATACACACTGTAGCTGAAATATTTTACTTTATTACTCTCCCTACAAAGATCTCATTTCTCTATGGTGATGCATTGCTTTTCCAAAAGGGATGATGCATAACATATTCACATTTGTGGGTCCTGTGTTCACAGTATAGCAAATGAGACATTAAACGAATTGCCCATGATGAACTAGTTGAGAAGTTTCTTGAAGGCAAACATCTTGTGTACCTCCCACCATCACCCCTGGCTCACTGTTAGAAACAACTTCTTAACTTGAATTGCTTATGCAGATTATTCTTTTATCCCTTCTTGAGGAATTGATGTCACACTACCAGACAGAACAACATTCTTAGTTTACAAAACAAACAGGACAGCACCAGCCGTCAGAGGGTCATCAGTACAATCTGGCTTGAGAGCAGTGTTCTGTGATGAGACCAGGATAGTCCCTGCTCCTGGATTCATAAGTCTGCCTATTCTGCCCTGGAGATTGGGACCAAGGAATACCATCCATTGCTGTTTGCTCCTGGGTTTCACAGAAGTGACCAAATGTTGCCACAGAGGCACATAGCAGTGTGAGTCCAGAGGGAGCTCATCCTTACTCCAAGAGGGACAGGAGTAGCTTTGACAGTGACAGGCAGTCTTGCCACATGTCAGTCAGTCATTTTTATTCCATCCACAGAGATTCAAGTAGAGGTTCCGGTGTGTTGCCTGAAATGATTTTTAATGGAGGGAATACTAATTTGGGTTTCACTACCAATATGCCTCTTTTATCTCTGCCCTACAAAAATTCCTGAAGCACCTGAACTGTATGTTCATCCATTTCTCAATTAGTGTGCATGCTAATCAGGGACAGCCAGAGGCTGCCTGGTTTCCTGGGTTCACCTCAGGTCCTAAGTCTGCTCAGAATAGGGTACAGGTGTTACAGGTGTTTAACTTCCTTCCAAGGCAGGCTACTCACTTGACCTAATCTCCTTACTCAGGACCCAGGTTTACATTTTGAATTCAGTTTGAGGACTGTACTTCATGATTGTTCTGATTTTGAACAAGGGGAGGCAGGGAGGAGGGTTTCTTGACACATCTGGAGTTTCTAAATCAGTCCCAGAGAACTAATTGATGTCTATGACCTTTGCTTCACAGTGGTCTAGAATCATCCTTCCCCTGTTCAGAGAATTCTCAATTATGTGCGCACCTTCAGAAGCCTAGTTTCTTTTTGTCACCTATTTGACCCCTTTTACCCTCTTGGTCCATCCCCCTTCCCTTCCGGTCACCATCATTCTATTGTCTGTATTTATAAGTTTGTTTCTTTTTGTCGCGGGCCGTAGTTTGCCCACGGCTGGTCTAGAATCATCCTTCCCCTGGTCAGAGAATTCTCAATTATGTGCTCACCTTCAGAAGCTTAGTTTCTTTTCGTCACCTATTTGACCCCTTTTACCCTCTTGGTCCATCCCCCTTCCCTTCCGGTCACCATCATTCTATTGTCTGTATTTATAAGTTTGTTTCTTTTTGTTTATTTTTTTGATGCCACTTATGAGTGAATCATATAGTTCTTGTCTTTTTTGTCTGACTTATTTCACTTAGTATAATACTCTCAAGATCCATCCATGTTATAGCAAATGGCAGTATTTCATCTTTTTTTATGGCTAAATAATATTCTATTATATATATGTACCACATCTTCGTTATCCAATTATCCACTGAAAGACAGACGGGTTGTTTCCATGTCTTGGCTATTCTATATAATAAAAGCCCAGCGACTGAATGGCGGAACGACCAGAACAACCAGTCAACCAGTCGCTATGATGCGCACTGACCACCATGGGGCAGACGCTCAACGCAGGAGCTGCCCCCTGGTGGTCAGTGTGCCCCCACAGTGGGAGTGCTGCTCAGCTGACCAGGATGAGTGGCGCTCCCACAGTGGTCGATCCCCGCAGGCCACGGCCCCCACCAGTGCATGAATCTTGTGCACTGGGCCTCTAGTTGTAAACAATGCTGCAGTGAACATAAGGTTACATATATATTTTGGCCCATTTTTAATCAGTAGCTTGTTGTTGTTTTTTGTTGTTGTTGAGTTTAAAGAGTTCTTTGTACATTTTGAATAACACTTAGATGTTTTACCAGATGTCTCTTTTGCAAACATTTTCTTCCTGTTTGTGGTTTGTCTTCTCATTATCTTGATCCATTGGTTTTTATAACTTAAAGTTGTTTTTCAGATAAGCAAGATAGGTTTCAGAGAATAAGCCAGGTTGGTTGAGGAGTCAATGGAAAGTAAAGAAATGGGAGTGATAAGTAATAAGCTACTTTAGAAAACTTTTACTGAAGGATCAGAGAAGATAGGGGTGAAGGTAAGAGGGCATTTAAGGTTGGGAGAAATTTGTAGTTGGGAGAGATTTGGCAATGTTTCTGGACTAAGAGAAAGGAACCAGTGCAATTGGAGAAAGTTCACAGCAGAGATGAGGCCTGATTGATGTAGAAAAATTCCAGCAAAAACAGGAAAGAAGGATTACTAGAACTCAGGTAGAGAGTTTAATTTAGGGTAAGAGGATAGACATTTTTTTCCTCCAAGATTGTGGGAGAGAAATTAAAGGTGTCCACATATACCTAGTAAAAGAAGAGTCACTATTTGCATAATTGGAGTACCCAAAGAAAAAGTGAGGGCAGAACACATTTTTAAAGGTATAAGTCAGAGAAAGTTTTCAAGAAAAAAATAGAACTTCAAGCTATGTATTTGAAACATGGTAGGGAAAACTGTTTCAGAATAGTCAACAACAAAACATATTCTAGTATAGTTACTCAATTGTAAAGAAAAGTAATCCTTTGGTGAATAGACATAAAGACCAAATCACTTACAGGGAGAAAAAAATAGATTGGCTTCAAATTCTCTACAAAAGTCTCAGCTCCAGGTGGTAGTGAAGTAAACTATAAGATCCTTAAGGAAAGAAGTTGTAAACCAAGAATTTTATATTCACAATACCATTCTCAAATAAAAAAATCTACAAATGAATTTTGATAATAGAAAAAAATACACTTCAAGCAATTTTGTTCTCATGATTCCTTTTGAGGAAACAACTAGAGGTTAAATTTGAACCAGTCAAGAAATCATAAAATTCTACAGCAAAGAACTGGAAATAAGCATTAACTGCATTTAATTCTAAAAATAAGACAAAAACTCATGTAACATTAGGTATCAAACCGAGTGTAAATATCCTGGAAATGTAGTAATGATCCAGCTAACAAAAATAGGAGTCAAGAATGAAAGGTGAAAGGTAAGTTGTATGACCTATACTAGGGGAATGAGATCTATCATTTAAGCAATTTAAACATACTTTTTGGTACTAGTATAAACACTAACAAAGATAATATCAATAAATATCAGAAAATGTGAAAAAAGAGGGAAGAGAAAATAAATTTCGTTACTATTCAGAATAGGAAACTTATAGACACTATCTAAAATAGAACTAACAATAAGGGTATTATATAAAGTTGTCATTATAACGGTACACAAAGAAAAAAACCTACATATCAGAAGTACCTACACACACACACACACACACACACACACACACACACAAAATGGACTATATCATTAAAAACTTAAGAGAAATTATAAAAAAAAACAAAATAAAATTATATGACAACTAATACCAAACACATAAATCAATACATATAAATGGCCTAAGCTTACCTTAATAAAGGATAAAGAACTTCAGGTTGTATCACATAGCAAAGATCAAGCCTGCACTGTATGCAAGACATACATCTAAAATGGTAATTCAGAAGGGTTGAATTCAAATAAATATATGAAAATAAATTAGGGGTCCAGCCTAAAATCAGACAAGTTGAAATTCAAGGGGAAAACTTTAAACAGTGCAGGGAAGGGCACTTAATTAGGCAAAAGTCAGTAGTTCACAGTGAAGATGTATCAGTTACAAATCTCTCACTCCAGTTAATGTAGTGTTGAGTTCCATGAAGCAAAACCTACAAACAATACATGGAAAAAGAGACAATAATACTAGTATTAAGAAACTTTAGTTTGCTCTCAGCTTAGGAATGCCTAACAATTAATAATAATTATATAGACATACTAGAGGCCTGATGCATGAAATTCATGCAAGAGTAGGCCTTCGCAGCCCAGCTTCGTCTGGAAGGTCATCTGGAAGGTCATCAGGATGGTCATTGCACTGTTCGGCCATTCTGTCGATTTGCATATTAAGCTTTAAAAATATATATATATGTGTGTGTGTGTGTGTGTGTGTGTGTGTGTATCTCCTATATAATAAAAGAGAAACATGTAAATTGACCGTCCCTCTGCTACACTCACCAGCCAATCAGGAGTGAGTATTCAAATTAACACGACAAAGATGGGTTAATTTGCATACGCAGGCACTGGGCAGAGAGCAGAGTGGGAGAGCTGGCGGAGAGTGGAGCGGAAGAGCTGGCAGCTTGGAGGACTTGGCAGAGTGGGAGGCCATTGGATGGAGACAAAACAGGAAGGGAAAACCAAGAGTGCGGGGATCACCAGGAATTCTGGGAATAGTAGTTCTGGCGGCAGCCCCAGGACCTGAAGCAGAAGCCCAGAGTGTGGGGAGCACCGGGAATGCTGGGAATCGTAGTTCTGGTGGCTGACGGATCTCCTAGACCAGCCGTGGGCAAACTACGGCCCGCGGGCCGGATCTGGCCCGTTTGAAATGAATAAAACTAAAAAAAAAAAA
>NW_005353584.1:1204543-1262922 GCF_000412655.1 Myotis brandtii | reverse complement strand
GGGGATGGAGGGAAAGCAAAGGTGAGAGACATAAGTAAAATCAGAGTGTCTAGGAAAAATTAAAGGGAAGATATCCTAAAACTTCCAGGAAATCTCCACCAATGAAGCAAAGGAAAAAAAAGGCCTCTATCATTCTGTGAGCAACAAACCAAACTGGGTTGGGGTCTCAGACAATTCGCTCATATGATTGCAAAGACAGACACAAACTCCCAGATTGGAGAGGGCTCCCCTGAGGGCTCCCAGATTGGAGAGATGCAGGTCAAGCTGAGGAACCCACCCCCCATGCACGAATCTTTGTGCCCTGGGCCCCTAGTGTGTGTGTGTGTGTGTGTGTGTGTGTGTGTGTATCATTGTACTCTCAAAATAGAGAATGAACTTTTTATTATGTGCTCTTGGAATACTCACAAGAATGACTGTATGCTAGACCAACCAAAAGCCTGCTGGCAACAATTCAGCAATGTCTATCAAAATTACAAGTGCATATACCATTTGACCCAGACATTTTTCTTTTAGATTGATTGTACAGATGTACTCAAATAAATATGAAATTACCTATTTATAAAATTATCTGTTTTACAAGTCATTGAAAAATACTTTGTGTAGTAAGATATTGAGAAGACCTAAATGTCTATCAACAGCTCTGGTTAAATAAAATGTTGTACAGCAATACATTAGAATACAATGCAGCTGAAAAGGGGGATGAAGAAACTTTTAAAGTACCAACAGGGAAAGATCTCGAGGATATATATATGTAAGTAAAAACGCAAGATACAGACTATGTATATAAATGCTACCATTTTTCCCTACCTCAAAAAAGTGGGGACAATTTATTTATATATGCTTGTATACAATGTGCAAACAAATCTCTGGAAATATAAACAAAAAAGGAGCAACAGTGGTTATTTGTTAGAGGAATGTGAACTGGACAGATGGAGAATGGAGTAGTAAGGAAACTTAAAAAATAGACTTAAAAATGTATGTTGTTCCATGTGAATATATTATCTATATAAACATCTAAAAAGAAATTATACTACAGGGGCAAAGAAGATAAAGCAATTTTCCCTTGGGGAATTGGGAGATGTATTTAGAATGTATAAAATTTGAACTGAGACTTGAAGGATGAGTGAACTCTCTAAAAAATGGAGAAGATTGGGAGTTATTACAGGCAAAGGAAATAGGTTATACCAGTGATGGCAAACCTATGACACGCATGTCAGAGGTGACACGCGAACTCATTTTTTTGGTTGATTTTTCTTTGTTAAATGGCATTTAAATATATAAAATAAATATCAAAAATATAAGTCTTTATTTTACTATGGTTGCAAATATCAAAAAATTTCTATATGTGACATGGCACCAGATTTAAGTTAGGGTTTTTCAAAATGCTGACACGCCGAGCTCAAAAGGTTCGCCATCACTGGGTTATACAAAGGCATGAGAACATAAAAGTGAACCTGGGAAATAGGGATTGGGAACTGAGTCTGTGAGGGCAACAGGGGGCATCAGAGGGGTGGAAAATGGCTCAGAAGAGGAATTTAAAAGTTTAGGCAACAGCCATTGGAAAGCTGATTGTAAGTTATGGTAGGTGCTGTTTGGTTCCATTTAAGGGACTTGAATGTCTGTATGGGCCATTCCATATGCTCAGTGCTGTAGAAATGAGACTCCGTCTGCTCGGCTGGTGGTTCTCAGTCCTGACTGCATAGAGTCACGTGGAGCGTTCCATAAAATGCTGACGCTAGGCCCCCTACTCCACACAATTCATTGAGAAGTTTAGGGCTTAAGGACATGGAATCAGTAGTTTTCTCTAAACACTTACCAGGTGATTCTAATCACATGCATTTAATTTTGAGAATGCCATCTACCCCCACCCTTCCTCCTCCTCTTCCATATTTTAATAAAGAGAATAATATTGTATAGAAAGTGGTTGTGACATAGGTCTAGAAAAGTCTCTGAACTAGAAGCAAGAAAATGGGAGATTATAGAAAATAGTTCAATCAGAGATGATAAAAGCCTTTAAAAAGTATGGTTATTTACCCTAGCCAGTTGCTAAGTGGTTAGAGCAGTTAGATTCTGGTCAGGGCACGTACCAGGAGGAGGCAAGATTTGATGTGTCTCTCACATGGATGTTTCTCTTTCTCTGTCTCTACCACTCCCTTTCACTCTCTCTAAAAATCAATGGAAAAATATTTTTGGGTGAGGATTAACAACAACATCAACAAAAAGTATGGTTATTTGAGGCCAGTGTAAAGTTTTGAATTTAAAATATATTTAAGTGGAGAAATCCACAAGGCTTGATCCCTGATTAGGTGGAAGGGATTGAGAGTGATGATCAGCCAAAGATAACCTAGCTTGGATGGCTGGGTGTATGGTGATGTCATTAGTCGAAAGAGGAATCCACTGCTGGACTGTTGTGGCTCAGTGGTTGAGCATTGACCTAAGAACCAGAAGGTCACAGTTTGATTCCTGATCAGGAGATATGCCTGGGTTGCAGGCTCGATCCCCAATGTGGAGTGTGCAGGAGGCAGCCGATCAATGATTCTCTATCATTGATGTTTCTCTCTCTCCCTTTCCCTCTCTCTTCTTTTCTGAAATCAATAAAAATACATTTTAAAAAAAGAAAGGGGAATGCTCTAGGAAGTACTGGTTGCGGGTGAGTGCAGGTAGAGGCAAAATAGTGGATTCAGTTTTGGAAGGGTTGCCTTGAAGATACCTGGAATTTATAAGATGCACCAAGGCGGATCTGAGCAAAGAGGAAAAGGCACTATTTAAAAATTTCTGCATTCCATGCACATCTAAAAAATTTTCCGCAGAGAACAGATCTCACCCTTAATCAGAGTCAGGACCAATTTGGGGGATAGGTACATATAAGAGCAAGGTAAATATCCTGTCTTAGAGAATCTGGACCAAGCTGATACTGCAATGGAACAGTAAGAGATGATGGGCGCACTGAAAGGAGGTGCAAGTGGTCCCCTACTCAGGGTTCCAACCCAAGGGGAGTGAAGCTGGGCCTGGGGTGCAGAGCCTGTGTTGTTCTTTATGTTCTCTCTGTGTATTTCATTAGTGTTTCATTATTTTAGGGTAACGATCATCACAGCCAATTTAGCTTAAAAGGTGCTTCTTTTTCAGGGAGAGCAAATGCTTCCTCTCCCTCTAGCCCTGCCTCTGCTTACAAGGCAGCAGCTGGGTGAGGGGGATAAGGCAGCATCCAGCGAGGAGGGACACCATTAAACCCACTCTACCCTCAAAAGTCCCTTGAAGCTCAGGCCTGGAGCTCTGACCTAGACAGAGCTATAGCTGAAGGTCAGAATGCATTCCAGATGCTGGGACCTCAGAGTAAGGAACCAAGGGTCTCCGAAAGGGGAGAGAGGCCTGGGGAGATGGTGTTTGATGCAGGGGCACCCTGACCTTGCTCATGAGACATTTGATCTATAATGTTTCAACAGCCATTGGGTTCTCTTGTATCATCCAGTTCCCACTAATCAGAACATCTAAACTGGAAGGGAACCCTTAAGTAATGATCAATTATCGGTGAGGATATGCAATCTTGAAACTTCTAAGAAATGAAGAATATTGAATTATTGTAATATGCCAATTGCAAGTTATTTGTTACTCACATTTGTCTAATGACTTTTTCCATAATAGCTTCAGTTTATACCAAAAAGCAGGATTGCTGAGTCCACTACCATCTGCCGAATTTCAGCATCTAAGGTGAGTGATTAAAGTAGGATTGAGCCATTTGTGTGATGTTTTCATATAAAGGATAAGACTTATCAAGGGCCAAATGTCATCATGGTTTATGAGCTTCAAAAAGTGAAGCACTCTGGGAGGAGGGAAATAAAGGGGGGGAGGTAAATGGGAGATTATCTGGAATATTGTCAATAACAAAAGATATATTAAAAAAGTGAAGCACTAATGAATTCTTTTAAAACTGTCACCATTTTTCTTATTAGAGTGATATTAATAAGAAAAAAATGTTTATTAGGAAAACACAGAAAATAAAATATAAATAAGAAAATTTAAATCATGTGTTGTCTTACTTCCTAGAGCTGATGACCATTTAATATATTTTAATGTATTTCTTTCCAATATTTTCAATGGATATATGTGATACATATATTTATATATTTAATATAAAGAGAGAGACTATCTGGATATATTTGCCTAGAAATATGTTATATGTGTAATTTTTACATTGTTTCTTATGCTTGCTAAATGTCATATCCTATATAATAAAACCCTAATATGCAAATTGACCAAACAACGGAACGACCAGTCCCTATGTTGCACACTGACCACCAAGGGGCAGATGCTTAATGCAGGAGCCCCCTGGTTGTCAGTGTACTCCCACAGGGGAAGTGTCACTTAGCCAGAAGCCGGGCTCACAGCTGGCGAGCACAGAAGCAGTGGCGGGAGCCTCTCCGGCCTCTGTGGCAACACTAAGGACCCCTCGGGGGTTGTCCGCAGGCAGACATCCCCCAAGGGGTCCCAGACTGTGAGAGGGCGCAGGCTGGGCTGAGGGACCCCCCCCCCCCCCCCAGTGCATAAATGTCATGCACCCGGCCTCTAGTTGCATTTTATTTCTCAAATATCTATTATCTAAAATTTAAAATGTAGAGGGAAAATTTATAAATCTTTACATAAAGCTTTCAGTTATACCATCACACAGAAAACATGGAAAATTATAATTTTAGTTCACATTTGTTAACAGGCAGGTTATGGGATTGATAAACCCCAGCCAACGTTTAGATAAGCAGATTATTGATATATATATGCACCAGGGAGCCAAAGGCAAGTAAATCTCTGTTGGAAGGAATCAAGAAGCACACTGTTCTCAATTTGGGGTCTTCTGAATCCTCAAAATTAGATTTGTTGACTCAGCCCAGCTCTATTGATTCTGAATGAGCCATTATAGTGGTGTACATTTGCTAAAGTCTGTTTCTAAGCTTCTGCTTTTTAAGGTTTTTATTAGTAATAAATATCACCTAGTGTTGTAAGGTTTTTAGAAAAATGGTGCTTAATGATAAATAAGCTGACTACTAAAAAATAAAAACATATCCTTTGTTGTTTAAGGAAAATACAAAACCTCGGAAAATCAGGCCTTCGGGTTATGACTTGAAGCATGAGTCTCTTGCATCCTTTGAGCTCTCGGCCGCCCAAAGAAGCTGGAAGAGCAACACGGAAGGGGCGGACTCTGATGTGGAGTTCGTTTCAGAGACTAAAGTGATGAAGTCTACAAGGAAGAAGGCAGAGCCACAGCAGAGACATCCAGCAGCCCTCCCAGAAAAGGTCAGGCTCACTGAGAGATCCCAGGTGTGTTTTTTCTCTTCTTAGTCACCAAATGTGTAGTATTCTTCTTCTCTGGAAATAGCAGGTGGTAAAGGTTTTGCTTCATTTTCACATTTTTAAAGCACTCTAATTAAAGCATACACAGTGTAATCTCAGTTTCCTGGACAATGTCCCAATTTCTACTTTTTCTTCTATGTTCTCTCTTTTGGAGGAAAGGTCAGATTGCTAATATCAGCACATCAGCAAAATGTATAGAGAGCTCAACCAACTGAAAGGCCCCCAAAGAATATGCCTGTGTTTAAGAGACATATTCATATAGGATGCTCATATAGGATAAACCTGTAGACTTGAGGATTTTGCATCCAATGCTTTACAGCAAAAATGCTTAGCCAAATTCTATAATAGTAGTTACCCCTGTAGTCATGGTTCCGGGAAAATGGGATATAGTTTCAATAGTACAACTAAGTGTTGAGACTGATTTTAATAAATGTTCTACCTGACAATGTCTGTGTATCCAAATTAGTTTCTTTTCTTTTAAAAAGTTATTTAAATATGTTTTTATTGATTTTAGAGAGAGAGGAAGGGAGAGGGAAAGATAAACATCAGTGAGAGAGAAACATCGATCTGCTGCCTCCTGCAGGCGCCCCCTGCTGGCGCCCCCTACTAGGGATCAAGGCCACAACCCAGGCATCTGCCCTGACCAGGAATCGAACCAGCAGCCTCTTGGTGCATGGGATGATGCTCAACCACTGAGTCACACCAGCCAGTGAGAGTTTCTTTCTTTTAAAAGAATCGCTGTACTTTCATTCTTACAATGTTACCTTTACTTAAGTCCTTTTTGAGAATTAGCCCTCAGATTCAGTTTATAATAATGACAATGCCCAAAACTGAGTGTGCCAGACACAGTGCTAAATTATTACAGACATTATTATCTCACTACCATTTTAAATCCTTTACACCCCAAAATTTATGGCCTAGTTTATCTGCCTTATTCATCAAACTTGACTTCTAATGTCTTTTTCCTATTTCCAAAAATTAAATTCACCCTTCAAGGGTAGATATCGGCTACCGTAAAATATATTAAAAAGAACTGCTGTAGGCTCTGAAAGGAATAAACTGCTTTAATCAGCAGATATCTACTGAACTTCTGCCCTCTGTAAGATACTATATTATGCATTGTGGGAGACAAGGTATTTTAGGCATGGTTCTTTCAGAAGCAATTATTCTGAACAATAGTTACATTACAGAAATATCTCACACATTCCTTTGTAATATCTTTGGCAAATGGTATATAGACTTTTCTTGAAAATCTTTAGTGATGGAGACTCATTACCTCCTAAGGCAGCCTTTGTCATTCCGTTTTTGGGTAGTTTGTTCTCTTAAAATATTGAAAGTCCAATTCCCTATAACTTTGAAGTTTTGGCCATAAATTTTTTTGAGACAATAGAAGCCAAGCTGAATCTGTCTATAATCATCAGAATTTTATTTTGAATTGTGTATCATATACATACAAGTTCATGTATTCAGCAGATATTCCTTCAGCCCTTGCTATGTCCAAAATACTGCATGTGAGTAATACCTTGTGTATAAATTAGTTTTATCCTTTAACCCTGACTTCCACTAACTAACTGTGCAATTTCAAGATTGGGGATTTGCCTCATTTATTTGCTGCGAGTTTGACATGCTTGGTCTAGAGGCAACACACAGCTGCTCAGATAATAGCTATAGGTACAGAGGCTGCTGCTGCTTTGTGGGAAAGATGTATTTGTTAACCAGCCAGTGTGCGGCTGCCTGTATGGGACTGTTGTGAAGAAATGTTTTGTCTGATTCTCCTTGTTAGCAATGGCCACTTGGCCTGTAATAAAGACTCATTCTTACACACCCACAACTTCTCATGGCTTCTCTATCTACCACCCAGCATCCAAGAAGGTTCAGCCCCTGGCAGAGGGGCTCAGACCCTACAGTTAGCATAGTTGGACAGGATCAGAACCTGTACTCCCACACTTGTACCAGCATGCAGGGTTTGGCTCATAGATAGAGCATCTGCCTGCAGACTGAAGGGTCCCAGATTTGATTCCAGTCAAGGGCACATGCCCGGGTGGTGGGCCCGGTCCCCAGTAGGGGGTGTGCAGGAGACAGTCTATCAATGGTTCTCTCCCATCATTAGTGTTATTCTCTCTCCCTCTTTCTCTGTCTCTCTCTCTCCCCCTCCTTCCTCCCTGAGATCAATAAAATATATTTTTTTTAAAAAGAGTGCTCTGACAGTGGCATAGTCGGCAGGATAGTAAACTGAGGCCACTGAAGCAGAGGACTCAGGAGCAGTGCATGCTCTGACAGGGAGCATGGTGAATACAGAGTGCCTTAGGAAGACAACTAAGCTGTGATGGAGTAGCAAGATTGAAAGAGGCTGGTGTGAGACGAGGATGGAGTGACCAGAACCATACAGATCCTATATATAACCTTTGATAAGAGGTTTTACATTTATCCTCAAAGCAATGGGAAACCACTGAAGAGCTTCAGGTACGGAAGTGGCATGGCTAGATTTTCCTTGGGAGACTATTACATTGGATGAGTATGGAAGAAGGGTTAGTAGAGAGCAGAGTGAATTCAGGCAGGGTAGTTAGGCTATTACAGTGTTCGCATGAGAAATACCGGTAGTGAGGGCTAGGATGATGGTGGGGGAGTAGAAAGAAGTGGATCCATTGTCTTGAGGAGGGAACACTGGCACCGCTGGGTGATATATTGGATATAGAAGGTGAAGCAGAGGGAAATGGCAAGAATGACTACAGAACCTCTAGCTCTTGCACCTGGTTGGATGGTGAATCCATTCATTGAAATAGGGAATGCTAGAAGATGGCTGGGCTTGTGAGGAGGAGCATGAGTTCAGCTTACACACTTCGAGACTCCCTAGGGAACGTGCCAAGTGAGGAGTAAGGGTAAGAAGAAAAGAAAGACAAATAGAAACCTGCCTAGCAGTCTGAGGATATGTGCACAAGGGATTGTGAGGGACTAGCCAGAGCGTAGGAGAAGAAATTGGGAATTTGTTTTATTATTAAAGCCAAGGGGAGGGGGAACAAAAGGCAACCCAAGGGGAGATTATCAGAGAGGTAAAATTCTACTGAGAGGCCAAAGGCCTCTAAAAAAGTTCATTGACTTAATATGACTTAGGGGTAATAGGGATGAGCTAAGGCCTCTAAAAAAGTCCATTGACTTAATGACTTAGGGGTAATAGGGATGAGCTCAGGAAGCATTTTACTGTTTTTGTTGGAGTAAAGAGGGGAGAAGAATAGATAGTTTGATTAGTAAGTGGAGGGTGAAGAAAGGGAGACTGGTTATATGTCAACTCTTGAAAAGGTAAAATAATTTTACTTCAGAAGATATCCTGTACTTACCAAAATCTACAAGTGAGGTGGATAGATCAGAAGACTGTGTCATTCTTTATAAGCTGTTGAAAAATGCATTTAATCAGCTTTTAAACTGCAATTGAAACAACTTTTAATTACTTGAGGATTATTTGCAGTGAATTTTTAATATTCTGTCTGGTAAATACAGTACTAGGCATTACCACTGCCAAAGGAGGTGCAAGGAGTGTAATTAATTTTAATATTTGCCTAAGTAGATAGGATTAGGAAGGCAGATGTGCTCTGAGTAAATCTCACCACCTGCTCCAAAAGTTTGATAAAAAGGGCTCTGGTATTAGCAAATAATTTAGCTCATTTGCACCACAGTTCTGCTCTGTTAATACAGGTAATTAATTAATTACCTGTTCTTTCTAGAGAATTGGTTTTTTTTTTATCACACTCTTGTGTTTCTCAGGAGATTCCACTTTCTTTATCCCGAACAACTTTCCTTCCATTTCCTGAAAACAGGTCTCCCACTAAAAGTAATATTCTTATGGTTTCCTACATCTGCAACTTTTAATTCTTTTAAGTTTTCCCCATGTTATTTGTTAATTCATTTCACTGAACAAACAAAATATTAATCATTTACTCTGGACCAGGTGCTGAGGTCTCCAAGATTGACACAGTTCTTGCCCTCAAGAAGCTAAGAGTCTGCCTCTAGCCATTCTAATCAAAGGAGCCCTTACCCTGCACCATAAATTTTCCATTCTTTTTCTCACCTTGCAAGTATGAGGACATCTTTCAATATCAATAGAATGACTGTAGATATCTCACATAATACTAGGCATGTCTAGTGTCCATTGTTAAGAACTACATAATAAGAGAAAGCCATCATAGATATTGTGAAATGAATACATATCTTACTCTTCAGCAACACCTCCATAGATTTTAAGAACAGTATGTATATCCATATGAGACATTATTTATTCAATATATGGGCAGTAATTCATGCAGCTCCTTTGCAAAATACTACAAGCCTTTTGATTCACCGTAAGAACAGTATGTATATCCATATGAGACATTATTTATCCAATATATGGGCAGTAATTCATGCAAAATACTACAAGCCTTTTGATTCACCATTGAGCATAATAATTTACACCACTCATTTCATACTTAATTTGTCTTATGATAGTCTTTTGAATTGTTGTCTGTTATTATTTAATCTTTACTAATGCATATCTAAATCATATACTTCTTGAGAGCAACGATCAGAAATTTAATTTCCTCTGTTTCTCCTACAGAGATCTGCTTCTATACAAAAGTTAATAGAGGGTGAATGAAGGTAGTTTAATGTGTATCATTGATTGCCACTAATCCTTGTATATTTTCATTAATACCTTGCTATAGGCCTCTTCTTGGGAAATGAAAAGGAAGGAGAATCAGAACCTTGTGCAAGAATGTCAGGGTTTGATTGAAGTTGAAACCAGCAACAGCGATCAAGATTTAATCCTGGTGAGATGAACTTTACTGACTAAATGACACCTTGAGATTTATTCACTTTCATAAAGATTAGATGAATCCAAGAAGTATTTCACATTAGTTCCTCAAAGTAACTGAAACATTTAATTGAATGACCTAGTTTTTTTAGGTGATGAAACAAGACTCGGAAAAGTTAGTTACTTACCCAAGGCTAAACAAACTAGTAAAAATAAAACTGACTTATACCTCCTGACCGCTAGCTCACGATGCTTTTCATTTTAGTTATTAGGCTGTGAAAACTTTAACATTACATACATACATATACATTATATATATAGCTTGAAGATCATCCCAAAACCTATATGCTCAAATCCGAAGCATCTGAACTTTTCTGTAATTTGTAATATGAATTCTTATCAGAAAGTGTAATTCCAGATTGACTTAAACTAGGCTACTGTCAAAAAAGCCCTGCTAAGAGAAGTCTATTTAAAAAATACAGACATACTTTCCATTTATTCCCCTTGATTTAGTATCCCTGACTCTAGCTTGGTAGTTGATATCAAAAACTATATGTCTGGACTATTCTACCGTAGACCCCAACAGAGTTGCTTTGCCTCCCCGAACCCAGTGCAAAAGCCCTTGGTGTTTAGGAAGAACTGATTCAGGGATTGACCACTTGAGAAACACTTCATCTTTGAAGCCAAGTTAAAGACATTGTCCATTCTGTTATACTAGAGGCCCAGTGGGGTCCCTCGGCCTGGCTCGCGGGATCAGGCCAAAACCAGCTCTCCAACATTCCCCGAGGGGACCCAGAATATGAGAGGGCACAGGCCAGGCTGAGGTACCCCTCTGGTGCACGATTGAGCCAGGGAGGGACACAGGAGGTTGGCCAGCCAGGGAGGGACTGCAGGAGGGCTCTAGGGCATATCAGGCCCGTCTCGCTCAGTCCCGGTCAGCCAGACCCCAGCAGCAGGCTAACCTACTGGTTGGACATCTGCTCCCTGGTGGTCAGTGCACGTCATAGCAACTGGTCGACCGGTTGACTATCTGCCCCCTGGTGGTCAGTACGCATCATAGCGAGTGGTTGAGCAGCCTTAGCATATCTATAATAATAAAAGAGTAATATGTTAATTAGACTGGGGTCCTGGGTGCCTGCCAGCGACTGGAGGGAAGCCTGGGTTCCCGGTGCCATAGGGAAGCTGGTGCCGGCAGCCTGGGGAAGGAAAGCCTACTCTTGAAGTAACTTCATGCATCGGGCCTCTAGTCAATAGCATATTACGCTTTGATTGGTTGAATGGCCAACTGGTCAACTGGACACTTAGCATATTAGGCTTTTATTATTTAGGATAGTGTCCTTTGTATTATAATACAAAGTTCATTCAGATATTAGAAATTAATGCCAGGAAAAAATCTATTTGATATTTTTTATCAGAACATGAATTTTATTACTTACTATGGTTCTCTTTTTACCTTTATTTCCAAGAAGCTTATAGCTAAACTTTAATCTAAATACGAATAACTGTAGTCACCTAGATGGTTGCTATTTTTGACATGATAACAAAATGAGAGTATTTAGAAAAGGGTTTGGTTCATTGTTCATGTCTTTAGGTAAGGTACTGCAGAATGCTATTTGGAATTAGAGATTAGATTTCAGTTACAAATGAGCCAATAAAGTCTTCTGACTTTAGCCCAATTTCTATCCCTTTGGCAGAAAACCATTGTCATAAAGTACAAGGCTTAATAATTATTGGTTTTATTTTTAAAATTTTTCATTATGGAAAATTTAAAACATAGTACAATCAACTCCTATGTGCTCATTTTTCATCTCCAACAATGATTAAGTCATGGCCAGTCTTGTTTCACTCATACCTCCCCCAGCCCCCATTACTCCCAGGCAGCATATCACTTCATCTATAAATTAGAATTATTTTAAGAAGCCATTGAAAGGATATTGAAAAGAGCTAGGAGTGATTTGTGAAAGGGAGCAGGAAAGTACCTCCTTTTGACCAATAAGGACAACTAAATCCAGGATATGAAGAAAGGGAACCACCAAATTATTTTCCAAAGAAAAAAGAATACAATTTAATCAGAGGCCTAAAAGGAAGAGAAAACTGCAAACTACCGTTGTAAATAATGACAACTTTATTTACCTCTTTGAAGCAAAATGTGGTATAGCTGTACCCACCTGCTTTTCAGGATCTTCAAAATCTTGACTTGTATTTTATGCAGCCATTGCTTTGTCACCTTTCCAAGCTTTTAGTTAGTGCTTTTCATAGATTAGGTATGACATTTATATTAATATTTTTCCTTTTATGTAATATTTCTCAAATTCTTAAGTTACTTGTGTGTATGCATGTGGTATCATTTATTTGTATCCCTGTGATCCTAGTAGGAAGTCTGTTTTGAAACTCATGGTATCCAATTAATTTGGATAAATAGGGATTATCCAAAGTTGCATACTAATTTCTCCTTTGGCCATCGTTGCAGTAATTCCCAGTAGGAAATAATTCTGAGTGTTTGACTATCTGTACTTTCTTAAACTCAGAAATCAAACATAATTCTTCTTAACCCCTAGGCATCTTCCCAGTTATCTTCTATTTATGGTGCCTGTGTGAATGTGTGCATGCATGTACTTTAATTCCGACCCATATCTGTCACATTTGAAGAAGGAAGGCACTCGGGGCTAACAGTGCTACGAGAGGTCATTACTAAAGGAAGAACAATTAGCTACTACACGGGGCACTCTCCACACCCTCCCCATAACCAGGTGGTTTTTATTAGTTTGATGAATTTGCTGGGACCCAGGGTCTTATTATGTTCGGGTGTAACAGGCTCAGAACTATATGTTCAGCACACAGAAGAAAGTTCATCCCACGGGAATGATTTCCCATGATTTGAACTCGTGAGACTGTTGTATAAGATCACAATGGCATTTTAGTCATTTAGGAGATGAATATAGCCTCAGTGCAATTGGAAATCTCAGACTGACCTTACACTGGGCATTCTTTCCCTTTACACCAATCTTCATGGGCCAGCCAACTGCAATCTGTTGCTGATGAGCAATATGCCTGAATATTCAAAAGGCTTCCAGTTAAAACAGCCAGTGTGTCCGTCTCCCTCACAGTGTGCCTACCTGTGCTCCTATGAGAGTATTTTCTCACGTTGTATGATCCATTCTGATCAGCAGCATGTTCTTTCTTCTGCTGTGTTAATAATGTCTGACTGTCTTCTAAAAGTATTTTTTTTCATGTTAGGGCATTTCATATCCTTCTCTTCCAAGTTTCAGACACACCTTGCTCTGGCTCTCTGACTGACAGTTACACAGTTTCGAGTGAAATGATAAGAATATTGTTTGCTTTTCAGATTTATGTTGACTCTGACCATAGCTGATAATTTCCACCATGTTATAATCATTCAGTCCCCCAAATCATCTCATCTGCTGTGGCTCAGGGTTACAACAGTTTCATCTGTTTTCCTAATGTCTTCCTCTTCCCGTTCCCCTAATTCTTGATTGACTGCCCTTTATGTTCCTTTTCTCCAGGCCTACAGTCTATTGAAGCTATTTGTAAAACCCTACATTCTTTAGTTGTTTTTTCCCCCACAATGGGATAATCCTTGCTTTCTAGTCATTTTTAACTTTTGTTTCTTTGCTCTACATTTTGTATCACATTCACCATTCTCCCTTCGTTTTCCTCACCTTCAGTTGCTTCTGATCATACACTTTGTTGGTGTCACTTCCATGACATTTTATTTCTTTTTTGATATTAATTTATACTTGCCCTTTTAGCCAGTGCAGGCCATTCATTTTCAAAGTCCACGTACTGAGTGTTCTTGATCAGACCTTGCAGGTGATTTGGAGCTTTGGAAGCCTTTGACTGGGATGCAGTTAAAACATCAGCCATTTTCTTGAGATTAATAAAGCTGTCATAATAACCTACTGAGTGGGAGAGCGTATTCACCAATTATACATCTGATAAAGGGTTAATATCCAAATTTATAAAAAACTCATATAACTCGACACCAAAATACCAAACAACCTGATTAAAAAATGGGCAAAGGACCTGAATAGACACTTTTCCAAAGAGGGCACATAGATGGCCAATAGACACATTGAAAAAATACTCAGTGTCACTAACTGTCAAAGAGATGCAAATTAAACCACAATGAGATATCACTTCAGACCTGTCAGAATGTTTGCCATCAATAAATCGACAAACACCAAGTTTGGCAAGGTTGTAGAGAAAAGGGAACTGTTGTGCACTGTTGGTGGGAATGCAGATTGGTGCAGCCACTATGGAAAAAAGTATGGAGTTACCTAAAAAAATTAAAAATGGAACTGCCTTATAACCCAACAATTCCACTTCTGGAAATTTATCCAAAGAAATCCAAAACACTAATTTGAAAGAATATATGCACACCTATGTTCATTGCAGTGTTATTTACAATAGCCATGATTTGGAAGCAGCCCAGGTGTCCAAGTAGATAAAAAAGCTGTGGTACATTTACACAGTGGAATACAACTCAGCTGTTAAAAAAGAAGGAAATCTTACCTTTTGTGACAGCATGGATCAACCTGGAGAGTATTAAGCTAAGTGAAATAAGCTAGCCAGAAAAAGACAATGCCATATGATTTCACTTACATGTGGAATCTAATGAACAAAGTAAACTAACAAAATAGCAACACTCATAGATACATAGAAGGGACTGACAGATGTCCGAGGGGAGGAAGGTTGGGTGAAAAAGGTGAAGGAAATAAGCAAAATAAAATAAAACAAAACAACTCATAGACACAGACAACAGTATGGTGATTACCAGAGAGAAAGGGGTGGTGGTGATAGTAGAGGGTAAAGATGATAAATGGTGATGGAAGGAGACTTGACTTGGGGTGGTGAACACACAATACAATATACAGATGACGTGTTATAGAATTGTACACATGAAATCTACATAATTTTATTAACCAGTGTCAACCTAATAAATTAAATAAAAATGGAAAAAAACCCCACCAGTAATGAAAATAATGAAGGGTTCTTTTAGAGGACATCTTAATCCTCATCAAAATGCCTCCTAGTCTGACCTTTGCAGGTGATGTGTGTAGGGCTGTAAGCCTGCCTGGCAGCAAACTTTTTTCATTATTTTATCACAATCTTGTTAGCATAGCTACAGTTCCCTTCCCCATTTCAGGGAAACCAGTGTGACCCAGATTGATGATCTCTGGCCCTGTAAAGTTGTATTTTCTGAAATTCTCTCTTTGTGCACACACAGGTGAGTCTTAGTGGAGGCAGCCTTTCCTTTTTTTATGCAGCTCTGAAGAAATTCAGGTACTGCACTTCACATGCATTTATCTAATTTAATTATTATCTGAGGAGTAAGTTCTCTTTTCATCCCCAGTTTACAGATGAGGAAAATAAACTTGCTCAGGGTCACACTGCCAGCAGTGGGCACCTTGAACCTTAGCTGTTCAACTTCAGCTCTCACTTTCTTAGCCACTTTTTATTATGACTTTCCTCTTTGTTGTCCATATCCATATCCTGTCCCCCACATTGATTCAACCAGCCCATTCCACACAGATAGGTTGGAGTACACTTGACTCAGGGGTGAGGACTTCAAGGTACAAATATATACTGCATTGGTTAATAGTCAACATTTTGGCTTAGACAGGTTTTCCAAGTTTTATAGATGGGCATTCTCCAGCCAGGATTCTTGCATTTATTTTTTATTTTTTAAAATATATTTTATTGATTTTTTTTACAGAGAGGATGGGAGAGGGATAGAGAGTTAGAAACATCGATGAGAGAGAAACATCGATCAGCTGCCTCCTGCCCACCCCCTACTGGAATCGAACATGCCCTTGACTGGAATCGAACCTGGGACCCTTCAGTCCACAGGCTGATGCTCTATCCACTGAGCCAAACTGGTTAGGGCTTGAATTTATTTTTTTTTTTAAATCAATCCATCACCTACTCCTTGCTCAGAATAGGCTAACTTTAGCCCATTCCTCCTCCCCTGCATCCACCCTAGATATGACCTATACAATGAAGTTCTTTTCTGCTCGAGGCCTGGCTTTTCTCTTTCCAGTCAGCCTAAGTCACAGGACAGTCACCAGGACCATCATCCCAGGATGATTCCTGGGAGGGAGAGTCTTCCCCTTGCCCAAGATAATCATTCTAATCATCTTTGTGGTCATAACCTACCACAGACCCCTTTTATGAGCTAGTGTCACCTGACCTCTGGCCTTCAGAAAATCCTATTCCCATTTTCCATACTCAAAATGCATCCTGCTCTCTCTTTTAACAAATGCTGAATATGCTGAACTATTTCTGTCTTAAGCATTTCCAAACCCACAGGTAAAGTTCACACTTGTCTCAGTTAACCCCCAACAGGAAGGGAGTATAAATTCTTTTATAGCTCCTCGTACAGATGCACCAGCCTTTGTCAGGGGAATTGGTCTCTGAGGACAGGTTGCTATGGTTCTGTTTTACTGGAGCAGTGCCCTGTGGTACTGTTGTAATTAACGATTTGTCTAAGTTCCGTGAAAAACTCCGGCGCACTGCCATGTGATAAATCAGCAGTTCAGCTTTACTCCAGGCAAAATTTGGCGTATGAGCTCCACATCACCTCAGTCCCCTCCAAGTGATGCATCCGGATCAGCTGTCACTGCAGCATGCTTAATAGAAGCAGGAGAAATAAAAATGAAGCAATGGGACAAGATGACCAAGCATCCTGACAGGCAAGCAGTCTCAAGTTATGTCATCAGATGAGATATAAGAACTGCCTCTACAGACGAGACCTCCTAGGGCAGTGGTTCTCAACCTTCTGGCCCTTTAAATACAGCTCCTCATGTTGTGACCCCCAACCATAACATTATTTGCGTTGCTCCTTCATAACTGTAATTTTGCTACTGTTATGATTGTAATGTAAATATCTGATATGCAGGATGGTCTCAGGCGACCCCTGTGAAAGGGTCGTTCGACCCACAGGTTGAGAACCGCTGTCCTAGGGGATCTGTTCTGAAAGGTAACTGGGAAAATTAGGTTGCCAGACCACAACAGATGGTCAAGAAAGCAAATGATTAATTTGAAGAAAGCTTCAAAATTAAGGAACACCAGAGGAATAAAGTGAACAGTGCCAACAGTAAGTTAGAGAAGTTGGATGGGAATAGTTTGCTGAGACTCGAGTCACAGTGGTAAAAGTACTGATTTTTTGCTATGCACGTTTTTATTCATCTTGGTGGAGCACATACACCAAGTTGACATTCGAATGTCTGACTGTAATATGAAACAACATTTACCTCTTTCCTAAATATTGGCATTTGGGTGTTTTTCTCATATTTTAAAATAATATTTTTTTCAGTTACTGCTCTGTCAGTGGCAAATTCAGATTGCTAAGACAGTGAGAGAATATCTCTGGTGTGGTTGTTTAAGGTTAGGTCAGACCTGCCTTTTTCATAAGCAGGATGCATAATGCCTTTTTGATTGGATGGACTTTAGCCCTTATGTCATCTGTGGTCACTCAGGTCTCTCTCTCTTTTTTTTTTTTTTTGGCTTGCACTTGGCCTTGAGAGCAGACTGACAGGTAAATGTATTTCATTTCCCCAATTTAAAGACATTTTAGAAAACGATGACCAGATTACCACTGACATGTATTGTAAGAGTTTGGCGATGGAGTGTCTGGTATGTCCTGTGAAAGATGTAACCTCCAGTGTCTAACCCAAAGTGTGGCACTTTCTGGGGCTCAAGGAAGATATATGAATAAAAAATGAGTGGATGGAACTACCTTCCCATCACAGAACTGAGTTATGTTCTTTACCAATTACACCTGGTTAGCTATTTGGGCATTTTTCAAATGATTCTGGCTCAAGAAAGTCATCAATCAACCTCCTCCGGGTTCCTAGGGTCATTGATAGGACCTCCATGGTATTTTATAAAAGCAGAGGAACGAATGGAAGAGCTGATGAGTTTTCAGCATCTGGGTTTGTGGCCAAACAAATAACAACAAAAACCCAAAACAACAACTCCAAGTTCTCTGTTTTTGCATCAGTGCTATATGACAATAAAAGTGAAGAATGGCTCAGTAAACTCAGAAGAAGATAAAAAAAAATATCAAATAACCTGCCTACCTAGTCCCTAAACCAGCTACATTCACCCTGACTACACATACTTTTTTGATTCCTCTAAGATATTTTCAATGGGACACTACATTGATATTGCAATAAATGCTTTCAGATGACTGACGTTGCCTTAATTTTAAAAGCAGGCCAATTCTCAATCAGTTTTCATGGTTGGTGATGTTACCATTTCCTTTCTATGAACCGGTATGATGCTGTGATTGTTGCTCATGGTATCAGAAATTTCACGAGCAGAGCCAGCCTCTTTACAAGATACAAACCAAAGTTGCCCCAAGGACTTAAGACAAATTTATTCAACAATACAATGTTACAGATTTTGAGGGACACCAAAAAAAAAAAAGTGAGATATAAAAGTCTCTCGCCATAAGGAGAAGGAAAGTTGGAAGACAGTTTTACAAAACCACAAGATAGCAATATGTTATGGAATGAGTCAGGCTCCACACTCTGATAGACCAACCCAGGTTCAAGTTCAGACCTACATGCCACTTGTCAGTGGTATCAACTTTTGATCTTCTGTTTTCTTTATTTATATAGTTTCGACTTTCATTTTTAGGTCTTTAATGCAATTGAGTTTTTACTTATTTTTTAATTACAGCTAATATTCAATATTATTTTGTGTTAGCTTCAGGGGTAGAGCATAGTGGTTAGACAACCATATACTTTAAAAAGTGTCGGCCCCCCATATTTCCAGTACCCACCTGGCACTGTACATAGTAATTACAATACTAGAGGCCTGATGCACGAAATTCGTGCAAGGGGCTTGGCCCTCACAGCCCTGGCTGGCCCTCATAGCCCCTCGCAGCCTTGGCCAGCCCTCACAGCCCTGTCTTCATCCAGAAAGTCATCCGGAAGGATGTCTGGACAGTCGTTCTGCTGTTTGGTCTAATTAGCATATTAGCTCTTTATTATATAGGATTACTTATTATATTCCCTATGATGTACAGTCTTCTGTTTTCTCATCTATATAATGGGAATAATATTACCTACTCTCAAGGTTATTATGTGAATGAGTGGGATGATATGTGACAGAATGAAAATAATTTTTATGTGTTAAGAGAAATATTCTTTTAATCCCCTTCTGCAATTCTAAAGAGAACAAATTCAGCGTCTATTGGATGGGCCAGAAGATGGGCGTAAAGAATTAAAATTGAGAGAGTGAAATTGCTTGTGAAAGAAAAGGGAGAGCTAGAAAGTGACCATGTGGGGCAGGGGGGAAGAGGGAGAGAGAAGGGAGTTATGTCTAGACAACTTAGAATTTCATTGGGAAGAGTTTTGTTTTGTTTTTTAAATCTCCACCCAAGGATATGTTTTATTGATTTTTAGAGAGAGAGGAAGGGAGAAAGAAAAATTGATATGAGAGAGAAACATTGATTGGTTGCCTCCCATACGTGCCCTACCAGGGATCAAACCCACAACGTAGGTAGGTATGTCCCTGACCTGGAATCAAACCCATGGCCTTTTGATGTATGGGATGACGCTCCAACCAACTGAGCTACCTGGCCAGGGCAAGAAGAGCTTTGAAAGCCAAATAAAGAGTTTGTACTTGAGGTAGTGAGCCATCAGGAGCTCTAGGAAGGTTTTGAGAAAGAATATTTAATCATGGAGATTTTATCTAAAGAATTAATTTTTCATGTTATGAAATGTGAAAATGAAACAGTACTAGAAAGAGCAGAAACTTTTTTTTAATTCTATGAGTATATTAAGAGTCAGGTACTGTCCTAGACAGTGGGGATGCAGCATGAAAAAAATTGACAATTCTCCCTGTCCTCATGGTGCTTCCCTTCTTAGTGGGACAATCAGACAATGGACAAGATAAATAAGTAAAATATGTTGCATGGCAGGTAATGATAAATACTAAGGAGCAAAATAAAGCAGAAGCAGCAGATAGGAAGTGCCAGCATTAGTGGTGATGGTGAGATTCAATTTTGTATAAAGAGGGGATGTTTGAGGAAAGACTAGAAGGAAATTAGGAGAACAAACATATTAACAGCAAATACATTAATAACCTTGCGAGTGGAGGCTCCTTGGATGCTTGGAAAAGTGTCTAGTGAGGAGAAATGAGGGTATGGAATGAGAACAGAGAGGCCCAGAAGCAGCTGGGCTCCGTAATGACCTACCTTTCTCAAGCCTGCGTTGCTTTTCTTCACAGAATTTACATTACCTGATATTGTATTACATATCTATCTTTTTTATTGAGTTCATATCTTTTTTCCCCCCCCCTCACTAGAAAATAAGCTCCAAAAAGGCAGTACTTTGTCTCTTCACTGTAACAGTATCTGACCAGACTGGGGATCGATTTTATTCAATAAATTAATGACAGAAAGGGAGGAGCCTAGAACACAATGTTAGCTATGGAAGAGTGAAAACAGAAAGGGTCTTTGCATTTGACAGAAAGGCATTTACTGGTCTGGGAGCCTTCATGGGTCCTCGATGATGATAAATGCTTGGGGTAGAGGGTTGAGGGACAAAGAAATAGAAGGAAAGAAACCAGGCAAAGTAAAACCAATCAGTCCTTAAGCTTCCTTAACATCAGTTGAATCAGGTAAGGGTTACACAGCTGACTGTGGTGTGTTCTTTTTTCTTTCCCTAACTTATTTATGATGTATTTATCCTGTTAAACAGATACTTCACAAAATTGAGTTTTGGGTATGATGCCAATCCATTGCATCCCTTGGGGACTGACAATTCCACTCTGCTCATTGTTAACGTAATTTTAATTAAGGTATTGAAAGCCCCTTGTTCAGACTTAACTCTAATCTCATTTACTGTGTGGGAGGTGTTATCTATTTCACGACTGAGTGAAATTTTAGGAAAACAATATCCCTAAACTGCAGAGGTAAGCGTACAGGCTGCAGACATTTCTGTAATGGAGTAATATATATGAAAGAGCTTTATAAATAGCAAAGTACACAAATAGTGTTTAATGAAGACAGCTAACTGCCTGTCTCCTTGTCTCAGCTTGAAGACATTCAGACCTTCAAAGCCACAAGCACATTGTCATAGAAGGGAGCATCCAGGAACTCAGAGATTTACATGGTGTTATGTAAAAGAAAATACTGTAGGCTGTGAATTATTCATCCAAAATCTTTTAAACATTTTATTTATTTTCCTATGCCTACAAGGTTTTATTCCCTGGATTTGGGTAATCTAGAAAGCGGTGATGCTGGACAGCCTCACAGTTATGTCGTTGCTAGGCTGCATGTGTGCCCATTTCACTTGCTTTCTGACACGCATGCGTTTCCTGGGAAGGGAGAGAAGGCGGGTTGAGAGCCTCCCCCTCCCATGTTTGTTCAGCATGGTGGAGAGGCATGAGATAGAAACACATCCACAGTGGGCAAGCTCAGAAAGCCGACAGCTCCACCTTCCACCAGACAATGGAAGGGAGCATGGTTGTGTCTTAGTGTGTGTTCAGGGGTCTTCCGATCAAGCAGCCGATGGGAGCTTTGCCTTACCTCTGCCTTTGCCATTTTCCTTTTCTCCTGCCTGTTCCCCCCTTCTCACAGATTCACAAAATACATAATGTGGGGAGCATTCTAGGACTATTTTTCTAAAAGACATGAACTCTCTCACCTCTCCCAAAGAAATACATTCCAAAAATGTAAGTTTGTTTTGTGTGAGCCTTGTTGAATGGGTCATAAAGGATTCCCAAAGTGATGACCTGGCTTCTATATGCCACCCCCCAGGTCTCCAACCCCCGCTGTGCCCCCCACTCCCAGCATCACACATACACATCTGCTCACTCAGGTGCCACCAACACTCCTGGCCCTTGCATTTAACACATTAAGGCTTTATAGCGCCTTTTAGACAGATTTTCTTGGATTCTGTCAAAATGCAAGGTGTGTCTTCCTCACCATCCCCATCCCCATCTTCTTCCCCATCATGCTTTGGGGCCTCAGACCCCAGGCTCCAACCTCCCCAGTGTTTGCATTGCACTGCTGTTGAGCTAATACTCTATGCTTGCTCTGTACCAGCAAGAGGTGTGATAAGCCTCTTCCAAATAGCAGAGGCTCCTTTGTTGCTCCTGGTGAATCAAATACTTGGCTCATTTGTTGCAGTCATTATTACACCTATGCAAGATAATGGATTTTTGAAAATATCTGTGCAAAGATGGGTAGAATGTAAACATCCCTTTAAAGAAATGATAGAAGTAAATATGACAGTTTATAATGCACTCATCCTGGTGATGCATGCCAAAATAATTTCCTACAACACGTGTGATTGTCACCCTTCATAACATACACGTAAAACTGTACTTCGGGCAATGCTGTGGTCTCTCCTTTGATGCGGGCACTGATGTTCAAGGTCGCTTTTGCACCCAATGCTACGTCCTATGTTTTTGTACAGCTTTAAATAAAGAGCTTGTTTTTCAGATTTTAGATCAAAGTGACAACAATGTTTTCTTGAAACATGAAAAAAAGGAAGTTCCTCTTATGAAAAAAGGTAAAAAATAGAATTCAGTTTATATATATTAGCTATAATGTTTGAGTTGTTTTCAATATGTCTGTGTGACATAACTTCTGTGGGACATAGGTCACAACTTTGGGAGCAGTTTGGATGTAAAAAAATTAAATTTGTCATTTCAGAAGCGGGAGGAGGGAAGAGTAAACAGCCACCAACTGCATGTGTTTTGAAGGGGCAGAAAGATACCTCCTGCCTGAGAATCGTGCCCCCAGCACTATGGCCACACTGACTGAAACACCCAACACTAGACTTACGTTACCCTTCTCATTGATTCTGTTTCATAATTTGCTGAGGATTGATATCAGGTCTATAATTTTCAGAATCTGTTTTGAAAATTATAATGGCATTCCCCTATTTTCAATCATTTAATCCTTTTCCTGCTTATCATGGTTCCTCTGAGATCAACAAGAGTGATCACATTTATTAGTTCCTTCATTTCCTTGGGGTCTAATTTGTCTCAGGTGAGAGATGTGAACTTTCTTTTAAACATAATCTTATGTTCTTATGTTATTCAGTTTAAAGACAATTTCCCTGGATAGAGAATCTGGGAACAAGCTGGACACAGAAAATCTTAGTGTCCTAGTGTCCATGAATTCTTTTACTCTGCATTCTCTCTTTTACTTTAATATTATACCATTGGTCCTAAGCAGTAAGTACATTATTTTCATTGTCATCTTATTATTGTCTCATTAGCAAGTCTCAGCTCATTTTGGCTTTGTTATTCACAATCATTTTTGTGTTGATCCATGCCATCATTTTGTGTCCACATTTGGTTGTAAGCTCTCCCTTCATACTTTGTCGCTTAGGTAACCTAATCACCCATTCATTCTCATCTTCATATTTGAACTCATTAGTGAGGTCCCTAAGAAATCACACTTTTTCTTTTCCATCTTAATTAGAATAATTTGATATTTACAATCAGGATTTGTTTTGTAAGGAACTCTAAATTTTAAAGCCAATCTTTTACAGAAGTTTTAAACTATTAACAGACCTTCAAGTATGTGCCTGTTGGGTTTCCCAATTGTAATGGAAAAATTGTTAATACAATTTTGACCCTAAAATTAACATTTAATTTCCAACAATCACCCTGGATTTAGAAGAAACAAATTGTGAAATATTTTCAAATGACTGTAATTATGGATTAGTTGGCTGTTGGATTAAAAAACTTCACTTTGCATGCAAGTCAGTGAGCAAAACCAGTGGCACCTTCAGTGTGCTTGGACAACCTCTATCCTGTCTTACGTTTCCTTAAAGGAGTCAGCAGAGCCTCAGCCATTTACTCACCATCTAAACTTTCCTTGTTCTGTCCTGTTCCTCATGGCTTTTGATGATCCTAAACTTCTTGCTAAGGGTTTATTTGATAACTAGCTATTTGGACAGATATCACAAAGAATTCTAGAGATAGGTGGAAGGACACGTTGATTTCTTTCTTGTTCTGTCCCCCAAAACTCTTAACACCAATCCAAGGGGGTTGAAGCATTTCTGCTTCTCTGTGGACTGTAAACAAGTCACTGACTTCTCTGAACCTGCAGTTCTGAGGTTCTCTGAGTGAGATGGCTGATTAGGTAACTCTAGGTCTCTTCCTGCTTTAAAGTTGCACTCTCTATCAAGACACATTTCTGATTGGGATCTGTCAGGACATCTTTGAATCTGAACCCAAAATGGAACAGAGAAGGATGCTGAAGGGAAGACAGGTGGTTGTCAGGGCAGAGGTTAGTGAGAACAGGGAATCTGAACAACCCCAGTCAAGTTACCCCATGCACAGAAATAGCAGACAGTGAGCATCACTACAAAGAAATCATGAAAAAACAAGTTAGAGAGGCCCTTGGGTTATTACATATGCTATATACACTTTGTTAAAAAGGTTTTTATATACTGCCTTGAGAACATATTGGTGCAGTTTTACAAAAGGTAGTTTGAATACAAAGCCAAATTGCATACAAGTAGTTAATGAACTGATACACTTCTTTCAGTTTATTATGTGGTAATCAAAAAGTGACTGACTTCATTTTGTTTATGTCCTTAAAAGGTTTTTATATACTGCCTTGAGAACATATTGGTGTAGTTTTACAAAAGGTAGTTTGAATACAAAGCCGAATTTCATACAGGTAGTTAATGAACTGATAGCACTTCTTTCAGTTTATTATGTGGTAATAAAAAAGTGACTGACTTCATTTTGTTTATGTCCTTGAAGAAAAACAGGAGCTGTGCAGTGACATTGCAGAAATAAAGAGAAACTCTTCATTACCTAACTGGAAAAGGTGAGTGTACCGCAATTATATAAATCCAAGTGAGTGAAATTACACTATTGAAAAGTGATTATCAATGTTTCAACACAAAAAGAAAGAAAATAATAGTAACAAGAAAAGCAATTAAGATTGGAATCAAATTTTACAAAGGAGACAAGAAAGAATAGAATGCACTAAATTTCTTACTTTTCTTCCAAACCTTTTCATTTTCTTTTGTGAGGGCTGGGAATAATAAAATGAAACAGGCTTACCTTCTTACTCACGGCAGGCAACTAATTCAAATTACAGTAATGTGGTCCAAGAATGGAAAATGTTGCATATATAAGGTATAACTATGAAATCATGAACCCATATTTTGTGTGGTTTATTATCTAATTGTCATACATGTATGCAATTATAATCATTGCATGCTAGAGTTTTCTTGACATGAGACTTCTCAAGTAAAATATTTTGGATACCTAATAGAATGAAGAGAATGTTTTCCAGGAAGCAAACTCTTATCCTCATTCTACTACAAACCTATTGAAGCTGCTTTTCAGACATTCAGACTGGGTGTCTCTGAATCCACCCCCCCTACCCCCACCTGCTGTTTTTTGCATAGGAGCTCCTTGAATAAAGTGCAAGAAAAGAGAGAGGAGCTTTTATGTTCCATACTTACTAAACAGTAGTCACTCTAACACTCACATCCCATCATTCACTCTTCTACTCAAAAGCCTTTCACAGTCCTGTCACTGTGAAGATAAATTATCAAGTCCTGAGCCTGGCACAGGTACCCTTCACCCCTGGCCCTCTCTCTTTAGCCCTCACTTTGCTTCCCAGGTTTCTGAATTGCTTATAGTTCTGTTTTATCACATACCTCCATTTTTTCGTCCACACTACTTCCTTTGTTTGAATGTCCTCTGAAACATGTACACCAGTCAAATTTCATTCAACTCTCAGTTTGAGTGTTCTCTCCTTTGGGGTCCCCCTGACCACAAAGGTATTCACAGAGCCTCTGTTGCAATGATCATATTACATCATTCAGTTTCAATAATTATTTATTACTAGAGGCCTAGTGCACAACATTCATGCACTGGGGGCAGGGGGAGGGTTCCTCAGCCAGGCCTGTGTCCTCTCACAGTCCAGGACCCCTGGGGGGCAGGAAGCAGGCCTAAGCCGGCAGGCAGACATCCCCCGAGGGGTCCTTAGCATTGCTGTGGAGGAGGGAAAGGCTCCTGCCACCGTTGCTGCTCTTGCCAGCTGTGAGCCCAGCTTCTGGCTGAGCAGTGCTCCCCCTGTGGGAGAGCAGACCCCTAGGGGGCAGCTCCTGCATCGAGCATCTGCCCCCTGGTGGTCAGTGCATGTCATAGCGAGCAGTCATTCCGCTGTTTGGTTGATTTACATATTAGCCTTTTATCATATAGGATGGTCTGACCCACAGTGGTGAGCAGTGCTTCCCAATCAAGTGGAATTGTCTGTCTGAATGTCAGTCTTCCATTGCGTATGGCCTTTATTAAGGACAGGCCATGTCTTTTCTTCTGCATAACTCCAAGCCTCTGAGAGGCATTCCCTGACCACTCCATCTAAAATAGGCCACCCCACTTCTGACAAGGCACACTGTCAAACCATATCATCCTGTTTTATTTTTTCTAGAGCACTGATTACTATTTTTAAATATCTATCTCATTGTTTCTGTTTCTTTTAATGTTTTACATTCTAACTTGCTTATTTTCTATATATTTTTCACTCAGTGCTAACTCACTGCATGAGAACAGAGGCTGTCTTGTTCACCTGTGTCCTTAGAGTCCAGAATAGCTCCTGACTGAAAGTGGGCACTCTGTAATATTTGTTGAGTGATGAAATGATGTTATTCCCCCACGCCCAGTGTTGTGAGGCCATTTTATGGATAATGCTTTAACCTAGAGTTTTATTAAGATTTAAGTTAAAATTTAAAATCCATCCAAAAATTAAAATACATTGTGTGTGTGTGTGTGTGTGTGTGTTGTTTCATAACAGGAGGCATTGAGACAAATTCTTTGTATTTCTTGTTTAATCCTCAGCACAGCTCTGTGAGGCAGGCACTGTTGTTATTTGGCCAAAAAAGGAACAAAAGCTCAGAGAGGAATCCCTGTGCTCTAGGGTAGTGCATTTTACCCTCTACCCCTACCACCAGCATAAATCTGCAGCATGCCAAAAATGATTTTTTAAAAAAATTGAAGGATTTCTCTTTAGTAAAATTTCAGCATAAAGGAAGTTATGGTTAATGGCCATTCAGACATTGTACAAGTATTTTTAACAGACAATTAAGCATTATAATGTTCTTCATCTTAAATGAAATATAGCTGAAGTTAATATATTTAATGCCAAAGAAAGGTTGACAATAGAAGCACATTTCATTTGGTATGAACTATTATCTATGAATTGTTAAAAGACCCATACAGTATCCTATATAATAAAATGGTAATATGCAAATTACCCTAATGGCGGAACGACCAGAACGACCGCTCAACCAGTCACTATGAGGTGCACTGACCACCTCTCGGTCCCTTCCCCCAGTCAGCAGGCTCTTATTGCCCAATGGCGAACGGGGAACTGGGGTGGGTGGCGGGGGATGCAGGTGGCACCAGGCCAAGGCTCTCGCCCTGCCAGTTGCCCCACACCCAGAGGGCAACCCACAGTGGGGGCGGGGCCAGCAAGCAGGCAGGAAGGCCGACCTCTCGGTCCCTTCCCCTGGCCGTCAGGCTCCAATTGCCCGATGGCAAATGGGGACCCAGGGGTGGGTAGTGGTGGGGGGGTGGGGCCAGCTGCAGGCAGCCAGGGAAGATGACCCTGATCACAGGCCAGGCCTAGGGACCGTACCCGTACATGTATTTTGTGTGCCAGGCCTCTAGTGAAAATATAAAGATATAGAACTCTTTTTAATTTATGTCATCTCAATTGTGAAAGTGATCACAGTAATCTATTAATTGACAGACACAACCCTACATGATTTGTTCCACACCTGCCCAACCAGCTTTATTTCCTATATTGCACAGCCTTTGACTTTTCTTGTTCCCACCACACTGAAAGCTTTGGGTTTTATTAACATTCAGCACTACTTTATGCATCCTCATTGTGTGTATTCTCCATGCTGCGGCCAGTTATGCTTTTAAAACACATATCAGATCACCTTACACCCATGCAAGAAACCCCTCAATGGTAATGCCTGCTCTGCTTGGAATAAACTCCAGCTCCCACTCCATGGCCAGTGCTATCCTCACTCCACCTCAACAGCTCTGGCCTCCTCATTCCCCTTTGACTAGCCCTACCTTGTTTCTATCCCAGAATCATTACACTTCACCTGGAACATTCTCCTTCCTCCAGATTTGACTAAAGTTTTTTTTCAATTGACTTTGCCCCTGTTTTGTTTTCTTTCTATATGTACCTCCCCCACCCGCAGGCTAAACTAGAACTTTAGTTTAAAAGCCTCTTTCACCAAATGAGAGACAAATGGTATATGACTACTGTTGTTAATAATAAATCACCACCGATTTTATTTAATTGTGACCACCCACAAACCTTGGAACAAGATTTTTCAGGAATAAATAGTAATTCTTCTACTTGGGAATTGATTTAATATAACTATATAAATGAGTTTTCAGCATCACACATATGTCCATACTTTATTTGGTATATATTCACATTTTATTTGTCATATATTGACATTTCTGAGGTTATTAGTATCTAATGTGATTCCTACTTTGAAATGATAAATCTCGGCTGTTTTTGCCCAGCATTCCAGTGGAAGACTTAGGTCCAGGTTCTGGACACAGAGCCAGAGTGACTGTGAGTAGTGGCTGTGAAGTTGGTTCTTCGCTGACAAAGTCTTCTCAGAGCCCATCTGTCAAGGAAACAGTAAGAAAACTGACATCTAATTTATGGTAAAGATATTTACTAACATATTTCCACATGCTTTGTTAAAATTTCTTAGAAGTGACAACTCCTGATTTTTTTCCTTATTAAGTGGTAATAATGAGAAAATTTAGTCAAATGACTTTAAGATTTGTCTCCTAACTACACTGACTTAGCTAGATCATGGGTTAAATGTCCCTTGAAATAGACCTACAGTTGCTAAATGCTTGTTGTTACATGGTCCAGCAATATGGTGGACATCAGTCCTCTCTCAGATACAATGAGTAATTCTTACTGAGTTGGCCTTACTGAAATAATTTTCCTTCCTTCCTTCCTTCCTTCCTTCCATCCTTCCTTCCTTCCTTCCTTCCTTCCTTCCTTCCTTCCTTCCTTCTTCCCTTCCTTCCTCCCTATTTTTATTATTAATATTCCTCTTGACATTTGTATGGCCTTCTAAAAAGTGTCTTTGTTTTTAGCTTTAAATACTAAACTTCCTGAGGGGAAATAGTTTTACTTTTTGGCTCAATGTAGAATGTTAAATTTGCCCATGGTTAATGAGGAACTTAGATGTCTGGATCTCAGTTCTCAAAAGATGGACTGGGCAAAGTCCAGGATTCAGTTTTTCTAAATAGGGACCCATGATAGGAGGGGGCTTTATGATCAAGCCAAGTTAGTATACAGAAGAATGCTCTAAATAGGTGTCATGTGGGAGGGTTGGGGGCAGGAGCAGTAGCACCACTACATTAGTGCAGCCGGTTGGTTTTGTTGGGGTTTGCAGACTATGAGGAGGCTGTGTGGTAAGAGGCTTTCAGACAAGGAGGCCACACAGCATGCCCTAGCTGGAAGATTGTTTTTCCTTTGGACAGTTACTTTGACTTTCTGATGAGTGACTGATAGAATATTCCTGGAGAAGAGACTTAGCAAAGAATAGAAGCTGATAGGAAGAAAAAGAAAGGTAGAGGTTGGTTGTATATAAAGACAGGAACTCTGTCCTGCAGTTGCCCTGCAAATTTATGGAAACTTCTGTGGCAGCATCCAGGGCTGTGGAGCTATGCTTATATGGGTATGAAGTCCCCACCTACTGTCCTTTAGGAGCACATTCCCAACACCTATCCTGCTGTAGGAGAAAGGAGGAAGCACTCTTGCTTATATGTAGGTGGATCTACCTTGGACTTTGCACCAAGACACATTTTATTAATGATACTAGGGATCCAGAGACAAGTTGTTCACCAAGAAATGAAGCTAGTGTGCTGCATTTCTGAGTACTAAGTTCTGGCCACCAGATCTACCATAGTGACTGGGCTGGCAAGCTCACACCAGCCTGGGAAAGAAGCAGGTGCAGGCCAGACCTCAGTGTTGGACAGATATTAAGAGGTTGAAAAGACCACTTCTCCAATGATCTAGATCAGTGATGGCAAACCTTTTGAGCTCGGCGTGTCAGCATTTTGAAAAACCCTAACTTAACTCTGGTGCCGTGTCACATATAGAAATTTTTTGATATTTGCAACCATAGTAAAACAAAGACTTATATTTTTGATATTTATTTTATATATTTAAATGCCATTTAACAAAGAAAAATCAACCAAAAAAATGAGTTCGCGTATCACCTCTGACATGCGTGTCATAGGTTCGCCATCACTGATCTAGATGGATGTCAGTCTCAAATGGCCACAGCCTATAGCAGTGATGGCGAACCTATGACACGCGTGTCAGAGGTGACACGTGAACTCATTTTTTTGGTTGATTTTTCTTTGTTAAATGGCATTTAAATATATAAAATAAATATCAAAAATATACATCTTTGTTTTACTATGGTTGCAAATATCAAAAAATTTCTATATGTGACACGGCACCAGAGTTAAGTTAGGGTTTTCCAAAATGCTGACACGCAGAGCTCAAAAGGTTCGCCATCACTGGCCTATAGCATAGTCCCTGAAGAACGGGATTCTCCAACCAGTTTCTTACCTTCTGTCCCTATTTGATCAAAAGTAATATCTAAATTCTCAGCATTGAATTGGGTAGCCATATATTTAAATCCTGGTGTATAACTTACTAGTTCTAACATTCATGCATGTCCTTTGGTCACTGAGACATTGTAGTATGCAATAAATAACATATGTATGAGCCTTTGTATATGTGAATAAATGTGTGTATATTATTAAAGTATGGATGTGACCACATGACCAATGATTGTGACAGGCTTTCTTGATCATTAATAGCTATAATTTTTAAGCCATTGCAATATTTTAGGCATTCACCCAAGTGCTTTGTATATGTTTGCTTTTTATTTCCACAAACTTATAAGATTGGTATTACTTTTAACTTTTTTTATGGATAAGGAAACTGAAGTTAGAGAAACTGAGTAACACACTCAACGTCTCAAAGAAAATTGTACAGCCAAGGAGAGGGCTGGGTTTAGCCTCCTGCTCCCTGATTTGGAATCTCATGCTCCTCAACACTGTACATGTACACACATACGTAGGTATATACACACACACACATATATATATATACACACACATACATGGGAATATAGACACATGTATACATATGAAAGTGTGTGTGTGTGTGTGTGTGTGTGTGTCCATTCACACTATGAGACCTCATGAGACATGTCTGGTTGTGTTGCAGCAGAGTTTGGATGTATCACTGTGTATCATCATTTTCTTTTTTTTTTAACTGGGCTATTTTTTGTTCTTCATCTAAGTGGATCATTACTATTCATTTTGATGAGTTACACTTGATAAAAAGGAGATAATCTGATTGAGTATACTAAGACTTTAAAGTACATCCACTTCTATAATTAGCCATCAATAGAAAATTAAAATTTCCCAGAAACCATCTCCCTGATGAACATGTAGAATCTTTAGTGCTTGAAATGATCATGCTATTATCAACTGAACATTCTGAAAGCTAAATGCATTAATAAATCAGATCTTTTCTGCACTAGCTTGAATTTTTGTAGTTTTATAAAAATGCTCAGTAGAAAGAGAATTGTACAGAACATGAGGCTTTAATTGGAACAAAATGAGTTCCTCATTTACCAGTCTTCTCTTTTGCCTCAACCAGCAGTAGTATGTTTTCTTACATTTCACCAGTGAAAACAGATTTCTTGTCTTCTCTCTTTTTTTTCCCCCTCCTGTACTGCTCTGTTCTTCGTCGTGTCTAACATTATTCCTTGTGTTAACTAGATTTTAAATCCCTCAAGGCATGAAGATTGTGGCTGGTTGTGTGCAATGTGGAGGGCACCGTGTTCTGTAAGACTCACTATTGTTGGCCAGATTTGTTCTTGCTTGTCACATGTTTAAGAGAGTATTAGAGCCCTTTCAGGTGTGTGGAATGTTCCTTCCCTCCACTTGGTTCATTTTGGACATGACATCATCCTTACCCTTTTCCACACGGTCGAAGTAGAGTCAGGGCACCTCTGTTTACTGCCTACATTTGTGATTTTTGTTATCTTAGAGTGTTTTGCTCAGTTTAGCATTTTCCTGTCTTGTTTTTAACAGTCTGTTTCCCTCAGTAAGTTTACTATCTAAACCTACAAAAAAAGATACTTTTTAGAAGGCCATAAAAATGTCTGCTTTTCTAATTAGTCTTGTGGGACAGAATTTCCCAAGAAAAGCTGTTAGTAGCAGCTCTGTGGAGGGGAGAGCAAAAGGCTGAATCCTGGCATCCTAGAGGCAGAGACAAAAAGGAGAACACAGCCAACCTGCTTGAGCCTGAGGATAAGGGTGAGGATGGGGTCCTTAATACCAGGAAACCAGAGAGGTTCAAAATAGGAATAACTCCTCAATCAGAGTTTTCATTAAAATTATATATATAAAGCAGATAGCAATGCTTAGCCCATTTTCACCACTTTCTAAAAAGTGGTTGAGTCTGACCAGGGGTTCAGTATCTTCAGAAAATACTCAGTTTCCCAACATAGATTACAATGGGCTTAGAATACTTCCCTCACCTGCCCCCAGCCCCTGCTCCCTGCAGCTGGCTAACTCCTCTTCTTTGGGGCTCCCCAGATTATGGGTTAGGATCTTTTCTATCAGTACCGGTGGTGCTGCATTCCCATTCTCATCTTAACATGTTTTTCTAGAAGTACTTCCTCTGAAGGTTGCTGATAATCTCTAAACCCAAAAGAGTTCATATCCACCATGAAAAGGACCAATGCTCAGAAGAGGGTTCAGCCCTGTATTGGAGGAAGGGAAGCTGGATTTATGGAGAGAGAGAGAGAGGTGTGGTTTAGTAAAAGAACTTTCATAAGGTTGACCAAACCAACCATATGATCCCTTTCCCAGGGACTCCAGATGCAGCTCTTTTCTCTGTGTCAGCTGATCTCTGCTCATCTCAAATACCTGAAGGCTTTATATCACTCTACCCAACCATTTGCCTTCTTACTAGCCAGACAAATAATTCTGCAGAATGTGTGTCTGTGTGTGTGTGGAGGGGGGGGGTGTACATGTGTGTTATATTGGATGATATGCAATGCTGAAGATTTTTAACTTTTCAGATTGAATCTCCTTAAACCTATAAATAAATATTAGCACAATAATATACTTAGAATACTGGGAATGTCAATTGTATAAGAAATAGCTGTTTTGTGTTTTGTGTGCCATATTATTTCACAGTTGAAAAGTTTTGTCAGTCCCTTGGATATTGTACGTAAGGTTATTGGAGCACTTCAACATAAAATCACTATACAATTTAAAGCGTGTAGCTATACATGTATAGATTTCATATTCTCCTTGGAATGAAATACGTGTCATCTAGGTCAGTGGACGACAACCTTTTGGACCTCATGGACCACCAGTGGTCCGCGGACCGCCTGTTGGCGACCACTGATCTGGGTGATTAATCCCTAGAAAAGCTGTCTCGAGAGAAGGGAGGGTGTCACTGCCTTTTGGCCAAATGAAGCACCTGTTAGAACAATGGCCATCCCTATGGCCATTAGTCAGTAAGCCCATAGCCTATTTCCCTCCAGGAATTTTGCAATGCTGAGTTCTCTTCCCAGAGCACTCAGGGAGGTGCTGGGCTTTCCTGGGCTGCTTGGCTAGTGGTGGGAATTGTGAGCCAGCCTTTCCTCCCTCCCTCCTTCCTTCCTTCCCTTCCTTCCATAAACTTTTTATTTTAAGACAAGTGTAGGTTCACATGTAGTGGTAAGAAATAGTACAGAGATCCCCTCTACCCTTTACCTGGCTTCTCCCCATGGTAGCGTCTTGGAAAACAGTAGAACAGGATCACAATAGGGACATTGGTATTGACATTCAAGACACAGAACAATTCCGTTACCACAGGATTCCTCCTGTTGCCTTTTTTTTATAATTTTGTTTTATTGCTTAAAGTATTACAAAGAGTAGTTCCTGTTGCCTTTTAATAGCTACACTCCTCCCTCTCCCAGCTTATGCTTTTGAAGAACACTTTAATGCCAGTGGTAAAACAGTTTGGTGGGCATGAATGTTCATCTTTGTTAAGATGTTTAACACCCAGGAGTCAGGGCCAGTCTGACAGATGAGTGCTCTGTCTCTTTTCCTGGTACTTTCCCATCTCTGCTGTGCTTTTTTCCCCAGGGAGATTATTCTGTATTTCTTTCCTGAGTATCAGCTACCATCAGAAATTGGCTACTCATCTGTGGAAGAATTTGTGGCAAGCATGGAGGTAAGCCGGCTTTTGTGGAACTCTGAGGAAATGACAGAAGAGCCTGAATTTGGTTTTCAGTGAAGAAAAATGTGAAGTGTTCCCAGTAAGAGGAACTAAGTGAATGAAGATGAGGATCTTTATACCAAATGGGTGGCTCAGAATTAAAACCAATGTGGCCTAGGGTTAAATAAGCTTCAGTAAGATCTTGCTGACTGAGAACAGTTGGTTGCAGAGATAAATGGAAATGAGACATAGTCCGACTTCCCTCCCTTGCATCAAGAATAGAATTTCTGTCTCTCAGATACACTTCGTCAGCCACCTTAGTGTCTTATTAGAATAACTGAGACTTCACCCGGAAAGATGAAGACAGTTGCATTTATCAAATCTATTCTCAGAGACAGACTGTATGTGAAGTAAGGAAAACTTTGCTCAGCTACCTGGGTGGACAGGCAGAGGCTCACACTGTCTCACAGTGGGTGTCCTCACGCTGCCCAGTCGCCACAGGCCATGGTGAGCTGTGAGGAGTGCAGGCCCACAGCTCGGAGCTGCTCCCAGTGTGGAGAAGGGCCAGCGTGGTGCAGAGGGTCGGGGTGTCTTCCCACCCTCATGCTCAGTGTGATTTCTGGGAAGGATGGGTACATGTGGAAAGACTGTCAGTGAAAAGAGCACCAATTTATTAATTTGGCCAAAGTGCCACATGCTTTAATTTGACCTTGGGTGAAGTCCTTAGTCCTCTAACCTATAATCACTGTCTTTGCTTCTTCACCCTGTGCTCTCACCTCATGGTCTCCCGTCCAGCTTCTGACTCCACACTTCACTGCGGCTGTCCTGCGAGGCCACCCGATACCACTGTGCTGACATGTAGTGGTCACTTACTTACCGACTGCTCAGGTCTTCAATACAGTGGACCACTTTCTCCTCCTTGAAGCATTTCCTTTTTGTAGCTTTCATAACAGCACCCCTCTCATTTTCTTGCTTTCCCCCTGTGTTTGCTGGCAGCTCCTTCTCTATTTGGTCTCTAAATGTTGGCCTGTCTGAGGACTCGTTCCTGGAACACTTTCTTCTGTCTATGGAATGGGTTTCTAGGTGACCTCAACTAGTCTCTGGCTTCAAATCTCACCCCATATGCCAGTGATTCCCCCACCCCCGCCTATTTCTGGGTGTTCCCATCTAAGAAATCCAGGCTCCAACTATCTTATTGATATCGCTTTGAATATTTATAATCATTTACTTTTCCTTCACCTTGATTATGTTTTTTTGCAATTTCTTTAACCATGCTGTATTAATTATGTGGACTGCCTTAATCAGTTTTTTGGAATGAGGTAAGGTATATCTTAGTGAATTAATTTAATTAGACCCAGGCTTAAAAGACCCACTGTATTGGTGTTGGCCAGTTCTAGGCTTTGATGTTTCTTGTATACTAGATATTTGCATGTTGTAACTGCTGTAGACAGCTGATTCTCTAAAAGTTAATACCCTGTTTTATTATAATTTATGAAAACAGCTGGAGCAGTGCACAGAGCAGACAAACAGAAAGCTGAAAATGTGTTTCCAGCAGGTAAGCTTTCTTTCAATGTAGTCATTTATATCCTAAATAATCCTGTATTCCAAAGGAGAAATAATATACATTTCCAAATGTTCTGTTTGGAAGGAAATCAAATTTGCCTTCACTTATCAAGACGTAGAATTTTGAATTTTAAAATGCAAATGTTTCCACAGCATAAAGCTTATGAAATGCTTGGAGTAGGATTGTCATTTGTACTAGAAACAGGATATTCTGAGTCTTTAAGAAAGATAGTCACTGACTAAGCCAGAAATTAATCATAGATTAAAGTTTTAATTACAGTTAAGTCCTTTCTTAACTTCATAGATAGGTTCTTGACTTTAAGTGAAATGCTGTAGGCTATTGATGTAAACAAGAGTGAAGTTCCTGTGGGATCTCATCTATGTTATAATGAAACAATGTTGAACGAAACTACCATAGTTGAGGGCCTGCTGTATTCTGGACAAGTTCATATTTCCCTGGCTTTGTTTGTTTGTTTAGTGTCTTATCAACAGTTTTTAAAGTTTATGATTTTTTCATTATAAAAATAGAAAAATAATTAGTGCTACTAAAAGAAAGTAAAAGAAATAAAAAAATTATTCATAATCCCAGACCATTCCAAGATCACTGCTACTACTATCTATTACTATTTTGGTGTATTTCGTTACAACCTCTCTCTCTCTCTCTCTCTCTCTCTCTCTCTCTCTCGGTATATGTTTCCAATAATACTGTGTATCTAGGTCTTACAGATTTCCTGGGGGAGAGGGATGGAAAGAGACCATAGAGTCATTCAGTTCTATTAGAGAAATATTGAAAAAAAAATGATATGCCTCAACCCCCTTAATTCACACTCAAGGGAACAGAGACTCCAAGATGTAAACTCCAACCCTAATCCCCAAGTGGAAAAAGGGAGTGAGTGTTGGAGCCAAGACAACCAGAGGTTCACAGATTCCTCAGAGGCCACAACAGTCTAGAACTTTTCATGACACCAAGATCAATGTTGAGATGTTACTCTTCACTGACACTTAGGTTTGCTCAAACAGGTACATCAGCTCCATCATTAGCAAATATACTAGCATCTTCTTCCATCTGCTAATGCTGTTAACGAGGAAACCACAGGCTCAAAATAGCATCACTTGTGTTAAAGCCCACGATACCAAACCTAGATTTAATACTTGACCTAATTGGCTGTTTTAACCTCTCCCTGGAAATGTATTCTAAATCAACCAACCTGGAATTGTCTAGTCAATACCAATGAAGCAATTTGTCTTATGGGCTCTCTTCATCCCCCATAAAAAGAAAAGGCAATCTGCATAATAAAAACTCTGTTCCCTTCCCCCACAAAAGATGCCTTAGTCTAAAAATAATCTTTTCTTTTGTTAGTAGCTCCCTTGCCCCACCCTTCTTTCTATAAAAGCCTTTCATTTTGTCCAACACCTTGGAGAGCCCTTCTTGTTACTAAAGGGGATGCTGCCCAAATAATGAATTGCTTAATAAAGCCAATTAGATCTTCAAATTCACTGTTAAATTTTGTTTTGTTTTGTTTTTTTTAACAATGCTTCCAGCCATCTTCTGAGAAACTATCATAACCACCTGCAAATCTATCAAGACTAGGAGGTGAATGGTATCCCCTGAAGTTATGCAAAGCACAACTATAAGCAAAGGCATTGCCTCATCCCTTTAGTAAGAAATAGAGTACATTTGAATAATCTGGTTTTATAAATGAAATGGAATTGTGAAGTAAGTTCCCAAAGACATATAACTAGGCAACCTTGAAATGAAAATTAGAACCTAAACCAGTTTTCTTTTTAGAAAGGCTGTATTTGAATTTTAGGGTATGCCTACATTTCACATCCTGGTTGATATATTTGCCTCTGATGTTTCTGATGGAGTGTCTACTGGACTGTGATAGGCACAAATGAAGGTGTGGTGTAGGTCTTAGTTTCTCATCATCGGTCAACTGTAAATGATGAGTTTATTTTCTAAATAATGTCTTGTTGAAAAAGCAGTAATTGAACATTTTCTGCTTGAAGACTTAATTATCAACATTTCCAAACTAGAATAGAGTAAAAGATTAAGTTTTCTTTTAATATATTTTACCCTGTGTTAACACTATATTATTAGCATTAGTGAATATAAAACTGTGATTGATCAAGAGCTACTAGAACCAGATGCTGAACCTGCCCTTTTACTAGTACATACATTACTTCATCTGACTCTCACAACAACTTTGGGAGGTGGGTGCCACTATCTCCATGTTATGGAGAGTCAGAAAGATAATATTCCAATGTCACAATGCAAGTAGCAGATTTAGGGCTGGAACCCAGATTTGTCCGACTTCAAACCTCTTTTTACTATAATGCTTTCTCCCATCTCATTCTTATCCAGATGGTAGTACTTCAGCCTTGTGATAGAGTTTGCAGTATTACTAACAATAGATGTACCACATCCTCTCAGCCTGTTGGTATAAAAAAAATTGTTTACTTACTAGACTCCTTGACATCACATGAAGAGATGTATATGGTGGAGATGACAGTGAAATGTTGGAGGCGGAGTGTATGTGCATGTGTAGGCAGATTTAGTGTTCTATCAAGAAATGTCCCAACTGAAAGTCTGTGGCAGCCACTTGAAGAATGCCCAGTAAGTCTCCTGGATCTTCCCGCAGATCTTCATCTGCTGGTTAGGAAACTCTTATTTAAATAGTTATACTGTAAAATTTAGAAATTTGCTAAGAATTAGATTGTCATACATCTCAGGTTATCCAAGCTTATATATGTCATTCATGTCTATTTTTAAATAAATTTTTAGTAATGGATCCAAGTGGTTGGATCTTGGAGACCAGATTGAGTAAGAGAAGTGTTTATTCAAGGTGAACTGTACTAGCAGAGTTGATGAATAGAATCCCCTTAAGGTTCAGGGCAGGTGGGATTCAAAGAACCAAAGCAAAATAAATAGCCAGGAGACTATGCGTTCCCATTCAAACGGAGATGTTGCAAGCAAAACAGAGAACAGTTAGAATCCTGACTTCCCCAATGTGACTGCTTGGTCCTAAGGACTTTGTTACTGATTGTTAGCTTTAGGTGGTAGTTATAAAAATCTGCTGCATTTATTTCTTGAAATCCATGTAGAAGACAAATCCAAGTTGCTTTAAGGTGTGCACTTTTAATGAAGAGAGCCACATCCAACCACAGGGGGACCCTTGGTCACTCACAGACTTCTTTGGTCACCTCGCCCTGACATCAGTGGTCTTCATAACTACTATGGGAGCAGTCAGTGAGTCATGACAGCATTGGCGGTTCTTCCAACCTGAGCTGAACTGTCACAGGCAGCCCAGGGATCCCAAAATGATGTTATCGGACAGCCTCCTGAGTCGGAGGGAGGGGCTGCCCCCACCTTGGATTCTTGTCAGTTTCAAAAGCATGAGTGACCCTGATTGCATTGTGATAAAGCCAATTTATTAAAGCAAGCTAATTTATTAAAGAAGCAAAGGCAAGCAAGTCTCCTTCATCCGGCTCAGATCATAGATGGGCATCACTCAGCTAATCTGAGGAGCCAGTTAGGTGGGGGTTTGAGGCATTAAATAACCTCCTGTCTATAGGTTTCAAACTTCCTCCGTTGAATATCTTGCTACAGGTTCATTTTCAAGGTCCCTCTTTATTTTGCTGTGGCCTTCTCAGAATTCATGAGAAGCACCTGGCAGTTATATCTTGCCAAGCCTTGAGACTGCTGGCTCCTCTATTTGGGAGTTAAAGAAAATAAAAATGAAACTGTCCTTTTCTTTCCTTTCCCCTTCCCCCAAAGGGCTGATTTCTTTGTTTGGTGGTTGAGAATGACTCCTCCCTTCTCTCCGCTTTTCTTCATTCTGAAGTTAGGTAATCATATAAGCATTTGCTCTGAAGCCTCCTTGGCTCTGGGAAGATACGGGCCTGTTAGTTACAAGCTGGCTGCAAATTGCCACACTATTTGGTCTTGTTTTAACTTTATCTCAGTTTCCCTATTCCTCCTGCCCTGAAATTTTCCTAGCTTCCCACTGCCCTGTAACAGAGCCACCATCCTTTATTTTTTCCTCTCACAAGCCATCTGGTCCATCCAGATTGAAATTGCTCCAACCTACTAGAGTAGGAGCTGCCTCTGAGCCTTTCCCTATGCGGTACCCCAGAATACTCTTATGTACTCTGCCAGTCCACAGTTAGCCTCTTGAAATCCTGCCCACCCCACGTAGGACCTGGTCAGTGTTGCCTTCTACATCAAGCCTTGCTCAGTCTCTCCAAGGGAAATTAATCTTGACTTTCTGTGCTCTGAGAGAGAGCCTTAAAATTTGATTTTAGCATTAAATTTTCTGCCTTATATTGTAGTAATTTCTGATATTTTATTTTTTTCACGAACTAGATTATAGAATCTTTAAAATTAGCAATCCTCTCTCACCAAATCCTGTATACTGATGGCATTCAATCAGGAACTTTGAATGCATCTGGGTCTTACTATTTGTGCATTGAATCTAAGTTTATTGCTTCTGCTATAGAGCCTGCCTACATAAACACTCACATGCATATCCCTGTAAGGTACAAAATCTACAGATCTTATAGGCCTGTCTTACTTTATGCAAACTTTTTAGGTTTCTAGAACTTCAGAGCTCTGACTTTTTAAATTTGAGTCAGAAAATTAAAATCTCAGTTAAATATCCTTTCTTTCATATCCTAATTCTGTTCTGAATTAATGTAGTTTGGGAAGAATTCCAGTTTTGATCTGCCACAGTTCCTCTGCAAGAGGAAGTTTATCCAGCAGAACTAAGCCACTCATCTTGTTATAATTCTCTACTCACCTTAAAATGTTAATACAACTGGAATTCCTGTTATATGAAACTATAAAAGTTATCAAAATTGCTACCTTTTATGGAAACCTCCTGGAAATGTTAGCCTAAGAAAGGCAGGAGAATAAATCAGGAAACAACAGGCTGGTGGTATTTGAAGGAGACATAGTTTGCTGGTTACAAGACAGTGAACTTTGAGAGATTACATATGATCTTGAATGTAAACATTCTTAATGTCATATCATATTAACAATGTTGTCTTTTGAACTTTTTATTTACGTAATTACAGATACACAGAAATTTACAAAATAGTAGAGGTCCCATGTACCCTTCACCCAGTGCTTACGTCCTCCTACATAAATATATAATTATATTACAATGTCAAAACCAGGACAATGAAATTGGTAAAATATGTTTCTCATTTTATATATGCAGATTTGTGTAACCACTAAAACCTGGATACAGAACTCCCATTGCCACAAAGATCTCCTTTATAGTCCTGCCTCCCATGCACAAATATGCCTAACTCCTGGCAACCACGAATCTGTTCTCCATCTCCAAAACAGGATTTACCATGCATTTTATAGAAATAGAACCATACTGTATATGTTACATTATGATTGGCTTTAATCGCTCAGCATAACGCCCTTTAGGTCCATTTAATAGTGTATCAATAGTGTGTTCCTTTTTGTTGCTGCTGTTTTTCTAAATAATGCTGTTTTGAATATTTTATCCTTTTTTTTCAATTTTATTTGTTTTGATTTGTTTTGTTGTTATTGCTTATATAAAAGAGTGTTTTGTGGCTATTGGTCAGCCTGGCACAAGTTGTAAGATTCAGGAGTTCTGAAAACTAAGAAGCATAAATGGCTGGTGACATCTGACCTATCTGACCTTGTCCCTATTCCAGCTGAATTGAATTATTTACCCTACTCCACCTTCAAACCCTGAGGATGTCACTCCCTGGGTTTGACTGAAGCCTCCGTAGGAAGCATCTGTGAAACTTCCTGGAGGAGGTGTTGTTGCCTTAGTTGTAAGTCATCAACTTTGTGTAGGTTGAATTGAGGATGTTCGAAAGTAGATTCCCCTCCACGATCTCAGAATGTGGCCTGGATTCCAAAGGAAAATTGGCCCACGTGTCTGAAATCCCCTTACTGTGAAGGCTACATATCTGCTCTCCTAACTCCCCAGTATTTAGGCCTCACTGAGTGGCAGGCATTGGAAATGCAGAGGTGAACAAGACCATTTTTTTTTTTTTTACATTGAGGTAACATTCTAGAGAAAAGGATAAACACATAAATAAAACATAGTGCAATGTCACATAATGATAGATACTAAACACATAAATAAATAAACATATAATGGGTATGCCATAAAATAACTGTGCAGGGCCGAGGATAGACAGTGATGGTGTGTGTTGGGAAAGGGAAGCTGTTCCTGGTGAGCACAGAATACCTGAGCCACGTTTCAATACAGACCCGAGGCAAAGAGGCAGCCTTGTCTAAATCTGGGGTCAAACTTTCAAACAGGGAAAAATAGCAGAGGTGAAGGTTCTGAGGCAAGAATGATCTTGGTGTATTCCTGGAACAAGGCCTAGAACTCAGGAAATAAGGTAAAAATAGGCAGAATTAGGTCAAGGCTTTCAGAGTCTAATTCCTGGTGCCTCACACAGGTTTCCAGGAAGTTTCAGACTCTAAAAATCTAGAACTTATTTATATGCCAATCTACAAACCTCATAAGCTAGTCTCACTTTAATACCTAATGTGCGTGTGTGTGTGTGTGTGTGTGTGTGTGTGTAGGGCCAATGTTTGCCACTGTGGAGTGGTATTTGGGGTCTTGCTCCCAAATACTCTTTTCAGTTAATAGCACAAATAATTGGGGGGATTAGTTACCAACATAAACCTAAGGCAAGTATTTTAAGTAAGGATTTTATTGGAGAATCTACCCCCTTTTCTCATCTCTAATGTCTGTGCCTTACTTGGGGGCACAATTGCATTTTCTCCCATAAGATTTAATATTTGCATTACTCACTCTGTGGATTAGAAGCTGCTTGAGGGCAAAGACTGAACCTTATGTGTCTCTGTGTTACCTATAATTAAATTCTATGCCTCAAATTTAGGAACTGGTTGGTGAGTGTCTATTAAACAGAACTTAATACACTTAGGAGTTTTTGTTTGTTTGTTTAAAGGACTTTTTAGAAAGAGAAAAAATTCATGATGATGTCAGTGAGTGCAAAGGAGACCATGTGGACAGTGTCTGGGAAGGGCCTGCACGTATTATTGATGTGGTGGAGAAGGGGTGAAAGGGACAGGGGAGACCCAGAAGACAAATAGAGCTACCTTGCAATTTTCCTGGCAACCCAGTCATGTTAGTGCACAGAAATCTCATTAGAAAAACTTTCAAATGATGATCAGAACAGGATTTGCCTTGTGACGCTCTCTTTTCTCAGAATATCCCCTGGCCCTCTCAAAATGTTGACACAGAAATTAATGTCATTTTGAAATGGGAAGCATTCGGACTCTGCATTACCTATCTCTACTCTGTGAGTGCCTCAAGCGCAACATGAGCTCTTAGAAAACAACCAAGACACTTGAATGAGCAAGGATCGTATGTGTTAGTGTATGACTGTACTCTTTACATCGGGGAAAGGGACCCAGAGAAAGCGACAGAACAGGAATTCTCTTACTGTGGCTGCTGTGCTTTTCAGATGCTACAGACTTGAGTTATAAATAACACAGTATTATCCACCATGAAAGCCCTGACTGACTGGCCCTTCTGTCATTGTCTATGAGATATTGGTTCAGTGGAGAGAGTTACAGGGACCTGTCCCCCTTGGTACCTTGAACAAATTCAACCAGTACTGGGTTCCTTCTTCATTACAAAGCATTATAGTTCCTGGGCTATATTATAGTTACTGGACTATTATATATCTTCCTTCCTTTTTTTTTATCAGATTGTACATTCCTTAAGTTTATGGAGTTGACATTTAGTATCTATGGAGTTGTAATTGAAATAGTATATATGCATGTAATTGAAATAGAAAATTGTTTTCTGATATTAGGGGGAAAAGTAAAATTTAAAAATATACTAAAACTTAAAAACAAACATTCCCAGATCCAGGATGTGTACATGGCCCAGTATGCAAAAAAACTGAAGAGAACAACACAGTCTATTATCTATGATGCTAACAGAAGAGGAGTGATTAATGAAATATCTCTGGTGCAATGTGAACAAAAAAGAAAAGTTACTGAAGATAGACTGAACAATCTTCGTGTAAAACTGGCAGCATTGCTGCAGAAACTTCAGCTGGTGAGTGATGGGACTTTGAATAGTGGGAATATCCTTTGTGGAAAGAGCACTCAGCTAGATTCCTCTCCTAACAGCATTTATTGACCTTGGACAAGTCACTAACCTCATAAAACTGGCAGCATTGCTGCAGAAACTTCAGCTGGTGAGTGATGGGACTTTGAATAGTGGGAATATCCTTTGTGGAAAGAGAACTCAGCTAGATTCCTCTCCTAACAGCGTCTTCTATTTATTGACCTTGGACAAGTCACTAACCTCGCCCTTACTCTACCTATAAGGATAGTGAAATGACAGATAAGTGAACTTTGAAGGTAGACACTAGAGCATTTTTGAAGGTCTATTATTCTCTCTCTCAACAAAATCAGAATCTTGCCTTGTGCTGTTGGTATAGTTTGATTACCCTCAGGTCTCCTCAGTGGTATGTTTCTAGTAGGAAATTTTTTCCGAAAGCAATCTGTGTTCATTTATTTTTATCCTGATACATAAATAAAAGTAGATTCTTCTAATCTTAGAGGATAGATTGGAGAGGTCAGGAAACACCATGTATATATGGACTGTTGTCTATCTTGTTTGTGTGTATATTTCAATGCATAAAGAAAGGTGCTCAGTGAAGCAGCTGGAAGCTGGACAAATGATGAGCATCCTGACAGGAAAAACTCAGTTACTAGAAAGGCTACAGCTTAGGACCCACTAGACTTAAATGCTTATTTTCTTACATACATAAAGTGTTCTGTAAACTATTTCACCTTGTCAGTCTTCCATGTGAATTGTTAAAGTTGTAAATAAAAGAATATAAGGTCTACATTTTTACATTCATGTTTATTTCCTGGTAATGGCAACAACTGAAATTTACCATGGGCCTTTGTTGCAAATGTAACTACGTGAAGATCATTGATTTTTGTAGAAAAATATTAAAACTATAAAAAATTAAAAAAAAAAGAGTTGGGCTCCTATGAGATTGAAAGTACATACTAGAACATTTTTAATGTTAGGTAACATTAAAAATTTTATCTTCTCTATTACATAGAAATGTTAGGTAAAACCCATCAAAAATTAAAATATATATAGCCAAGGTAGAAAAGTCTTTCTGTAAATGCTAGAAATCAACTGAGAAATCAACAGTGAGCACATGGCATTTTCCTCAGAGAGATCCCTAACCTGGGACAGAGACAGGGCCTTCCTGGGCCGTGCAGGGGGCGAGGGCAGGGGCTGAGTCTCCCCTGCGAGCCCTGACAGGGAGGCCTGAGGCTTGTCTTGCCAGGAAGGGGTTTGGGGAGGGACATGGTTTGAAGGCAGACTGCCTGGGTTTCAAGTCCTGGCTGTGAACATTTCAAGCCAATAGTCCATTTCTTCTTAAAAACAAACAGATTTTGTTTTCTCTGGGATTTTTGTCTTTTATTGAATGCAAAATAAAATGCAGAAAATATTTTTGCTCAACTGAAGTATAAAGCCAAAAGAGAAGACTCCTCCCCCCCTTGTGTGGTCTAGGCAACAGTTAAAATGTTTCATTATTAAAATATAAAGGACAATTAATGCTAACTGTTTTCACATAATGGTAATTACATTTGTGCTAAATGAGCCTATTATTCAAGTCGGTTTATTTCTGTAAGAGTGGGATGTGAGTGGAGCTCCTTTTGGTTCTTGTGGCTGTAAAGGGTGGGAAATATTTTTATGGGCAAAAGGTCTAATACAAAGCCTGGCATGTGGTAAAGTTTCAGACATAATAATTGTTTCACTAAGAAGGAAAACTAGAGAGACCAAAGAAATTCTATATCATAGAAATTGATTATCACTCTTTATCAGAAAAGTTCATAAAAATTGTTGGTTCTCAGAATAGCAAATATGTATTTGGCTAAGAAAAAAAAGAAACAATAATTTCTCTCTCTCTCTCTCTCTCTCTCTCTCTCTCTCTTTGGTTATTCCTCATCCAAGGATATTTTCTCCATTGATTTTTAGAGAGAATGGAAGGGAAAGGGAGAAACAGAGAGAGAAACATTGATGGTAAAGAGACACATCAATTGGTTGCTTCCTGCAAGCACCCCAAATGGGGCCTGGATCTAGCCTGCAGCTCAGGTACGTGCCCTTGACCAGAATCAAGCCCGGGACCCTTCAGTCTGCACGACCATGCTCCAACCACTGACCCAAACCGGCTAGGGCTAATTTGCTCTTTATGCCAAATCCCTGGGCTCTCCCCAAAATAGTCAGGGTAATTATACTAATTTAATTTGCTTTCTTCTCAAAGTTTGATAAGGAGGCAAAATTCTTTAGCCCACAGAGTATGAAACTCTTTATCTAGTATCATTGGAGAGGGACTCAAATGTTTTCTGCCCAAATATATTTACTCTCATCCCCCACTTGAAGTTTCCATTTTTACTGTTTCTGATTGCCAGAGCAGTTGCAGTGGAATAGAGCAGGGACTCGAGGTGAGGTAGACCCACCAGTAGACATGGAAGGCACATGAAGAAGCTGGGAACCCACCTGAAGTTCTAGGAGGAAGTCTAGTCCGCCAGGTAGAGAGCAGTATTCAGAGGATTACCAACTAGGTTGAGAGTGGTCAGTGTCAAAAAGGGTCACACAGGGTATTCCCCAGGGTCGGTGATACCAATATTGTGGACACCTGTCTTTAGGAACAGGGTTACGTCACAAAGCTGGGACTTAACACAATTTAGTCTTGTTAGAGGACTGAGCAGATCTAGGGCAGAGGGAGCAAAGCATGGAATCAGATAAGGGATGGAGAAAGTAGGATGGTGGTGTTACACACTTGTTGGGAACAATAATAAAAGGGATTGTTTCTGAAAGGTCCTTCCTAAAAAATCTCTTTTCTATCAGCTCAGTTGGAGAGCAGGTTGATCCCATGGTTGGGCCTGAGGGGAGTGAGATTTAGGTCAGTAAAGAAGGAGCATTTGTTCAGCTGTTCATGGATTAAGAAGCCCAGGGAAGGAGAGCATGAAATTAACTCAGAGATCTGGGGGGAAAGAGAGAAAAGGGAGCAGATGCGGGCAGCAAGCCAAGCGTTGCAGGGAAAGATGCTGCAGAGGAAAGAGGAGAAACAGAGAAGTCAAAATTTTCCTAGTCATCTGTTTTGCTTATAAGGCTAACGATTCATGAATTTTTAAAATGGGAGGTAAAAGCCTATGATAGAGAAAGATGAGATGGGGCTTTAGGAATAAAACAAGTAATTAAATAGAAGGAAAAAACAACAGTGAAATTAACCTCCGATAAAGAAGAAAAAAATGATCAAACTTTCTAACTCCCTACAGGCATAAAATGGGGTTAAATGTGAAAACATTTTGAAAGGTTAAAATCATTTTTCAGATGCAAGGTGGGTTGTGCTGTTACATGAATCATAGAGAAGACTGTTCAGAGGCCACCCAGATTACAGTTCTAGCTTGTTTCCCTGCTCTGACTGTTGCTTTTCTTTTCCAGGGAGGTCCAGTAGGAGACATGGAGCAGATTGACAGTTATTTAGAAGCTTTGCTTAAAGAAGATCATCTTTTGGGGAACACTTTCAATAAAGGAAGTACAGATGCAGGACATAGTCTCCCTTTAGAGAACAATGAAAGTACTTCTCAAAACTAAAAGTCAGAAAAGTCATTCCTTTCTTTAAAATGCTAATAAGAAAAAGGAAACTTATTTTCAAAAAATATTTCCTCTTGTACTTGTTATTGTGAAGTTTGTCCTGTTTGACACTGAAGAAATTGTACTAGTTATACTTTGGAAATGGAGGGTCATTAACAATTTACATACTTCCCCGTCCTACTCCCTAAACCCTTCTGTTCTTTCAGGAACTATTTCTTTAGTTCTGTAATTCCCAGGTGAGCAACTAAGAAAGATGAAAATTACATTTAGGCTTCAATTTTGATTTTACTTAAAAGACTGTAAAAACTGGAAAACAGTGGTTTTCAAAATCAATATACACAGAACTACAGAATCACCTCCTTCTGAAACTTGTGTTGAAAAAGACAGGGATTGTGCCCTTTGTCCACTACAGCCCATACTCAGCAGAAAATACAAATCTTCAAAAAACTTTGAGCTATAGTTTTTAGATCATAATTAGTATAGTATAGATCATAATTTTCTTATTGTGTTATTGTAAAAGAAACACTCTTCTAAGTATAACGTGAACACACACTAAACATATTTAAGCACATATATAAGCATTGTGTTTTTACATTTTCTTTGATAACTGATTTTTTTATGTGTTTGTTTAGAAATGTCTGTTGCGTTGGACAAAAACAATAAATATTTAATATTTATTTGTGTTGTATATTTTAATTTTATCTACATACACAAAGCATAAAATTCAGAACTTGTGAAGTGGAATATGGTGCAAATTCTTCACCCCCTGCTTGTCTTTGGCGACTTATTAGTTTTCTCAAGAGGCATGTTTTTACCAGTTATTGTGAGTCCATTCAAGTAAAATCAGTGCATATGAAACCATACAAATCATTATATAGATATAAATGTGGAGGTGCAGCCAAAAGATGCTGATGCTTTTCTACTTTATATACCTTCAAGATCATTCCATATCAGGATCCATACATGTAGAGCTCTCTCATTATCTTTAACTGCTCCTTGTTACTCCATTCCATGGACATACCAAAATGTACTTAACTATTCTCTTATTCAATGGATAGTTACATTTTATCTATTATTTTGGATTTACATGCACACAACAGTGATTATTCTTTTTTTAAAAAATATATATATTTTTTTATTGGTTTCAGAGAGGAAGGGAGAGGGAGAGAGAGAAACACCATAGCCTTTTTTCATTTACTATTGGGTGATATTTTCTTATTTATAGGAACGATTTTCATATTAGGGAAATTATCTTTTTTATATGTATTACAAATATTTTCTTATAATTTTTTGCTTAAAATTTTTTATAGTGGTTTTAGCTATATAGGATTTTTAAATGTTTTTCTTTAATTTTCTTTCATTTATGGCTTCTGCAGGCTGATGCTCTATCCACTGAGCCAAACTGGCTAGGGCTGAATATTCTTTTAAATATGTTCATTTCACATAGGTGCAATTATATCAAATCTAAAAGATAAATTACTAGGTCAAAGGGTATGTACATTTGCTTACTAATAGATATTGCCTAATAGCACTTCATACAAATGTATTAATATGCACTCCCACATCAATGTATGAGTGCCTGTTTTTTTTAAAAAATATATTTTTATTATTGATTTCAGAGGGGAAGGGAGAGGGGGAGAGAGAGAGAGAGAGAGAGAGAGAGAGAGAGAGAGAGAGAGAGAAAAAGCATCCATGATGAGAGAGAATCATGGATTGGCTGCCTCCTGTATGCCTCCTACTGGGGATGGAGCCTGCAGCCTGGGCATGTGCCTTTGAAGCATCCATCTTGTATAAAAACTGTTGTTTGAAATTTTAACCCAGCTATTTCTGGCTTCTGTAAATGCTTGCTGGCTTAAATAATAAGGAAAATAAGACTACTCCCATTTCAGAGAGGCCATTAAAGCTTCCCTAGACGAAGTTATCAGTGCTGGCGTCAGGCCAAGCCTTTGGTCGAGGTCTCAAAGTGCCAGCACATAGGGCCCTTTAAGAACTTGCAAAGGGAACCGGAAAAACCCCATTTTGGGAAGACAAAGAGGATAAGATAGTATAAATACAGGAAAATTCCTGTGCAATTTCACCCAGAATTTGAGAGACATTTTCCTCTGGGTGCATGCGTAATAAATGTAACTTTATCTCTCTAAGCGTTGCTTGGTTCTTCTCTGGTTTTTCTGTAACACCTTTGACCAGAATCAAACCCAGGACACTTCAGTCCAAAGGCTGACACTCTATCCACTGAGCCAAACTAGCTGGGGCAATGCCTGTTTCTTCACACCTTTACCTACCTAGTGAATTATCAATCTTTCTAATCTTGCTGATCAAATGGATAAAATGTGGTATATCTTTCTAGCTTAATGTATATTTCTTAAGAGTAAGGTTGAGAATCTTTTAATGTTTAAAGTTCATTTGAATTTTAAATTTAGCCTTTTTTCATTTACTATTGGGTGATATTTTCTTATTTATAGGAACGATTTTCATATTAGGGAAATTATCTTTTTTATATGTATTACAAATATTTTCTTATAATTTTTTGCTTAAAATTTTTTATAGTGGTTTTAGCTATATAGGATTTTTAAATGTTTTTGTTTAATTTTTTTTTTGTTTATGGCTTCTGGAGTTTGCAGCCATATTTAGAGAGGACTTTCCAATGGAAAAAAGTATAAAGAAAATTTACTTTTGTTTTCTTATAATGATTTAAATAATTATATTGTTAAATCTTGATTAATCTAGAATTTATTTTGGTGTAAGGAGTAAGTTAAAAATCCAATTTTGTGTGTGTTTCCAGATAGTCACAGTATTGTCCAGAATTATTAATTAAATAATCAATCGTCTCTCCCACTGATCTGCAAGCCACCTTTATTGCATGTTAAATTCCTATTTATATTTGGGCCAAGTTCTAAAAAACAATTTCTATCATTTTTCATTGATTGTCCCCTCTTTTCTTATGACAGGCCCATGTTGTTTGGGTAGGATTAGGCAGTGATTTTATATTTCAGGATTTTTCTGTGTGTCCTTGCATGTTTCTCATTCAACTTAGATTTAGCTTGTTAGTCACCACCCACCCTCAAATTTTCTGTATTTTGTTGGGTTTGTGGTGATATTATGGAGTAAGATAGAATTGCCTTTTTAAAATATCACATCTTTCTACCCAAGACCAAACAAAATATGTCTTTCTATATGTTCAAGTCATCATTGGTGCCGTGTATTAGCATTTAAAATATTTCTTCAAATACATTTAGAACATTCTAGTTAATATTCATTGTAATTAATTAGATTTATGCTTTGACCTATTATAAATGAAGCCTTTTCCCATTATTTTTCTCCCTCATTTTAACTGATTAATGTTGTATATAGCAAGACTCCTGGTGTTTAGATATCAGTATTGCATCCAATATAAGAATTCTCATATAACTTGTAATAGTTTTTTTCCTTTATCAACAAGTAATAATTGTGTAAATTTTTAAAGTATGATTTCTGGATCTCATGTTCTTGTATTCTTGACCTACCCAGACTTTTTCTTCCTTGAGGGATTTTCTTGATCCCTTGAAAACTTTCATTGCCTTTCTCTGCCATCATCAGTATCCATTCTTCCTTTAATTTAAAAATTGGTGATTAATAAATGCTAATGGTGATAAGAAGTCAGTGCCTCTGAACATCCTCCTGGCAGACATTTAGAAAGAGTCTGAAGAGGGACTTTCCAGAGAATAGATTTTGAAGATTCTAACAGGATATTCTTCATGTTTCATAAATGAATAATCCCTAGGGCTGAGTCCTTATTATCTCATCAGCTCTAATAGTTTTAAATAATACTACGAAATGAATGAGTTTCAAATTTCTATGATCTTATTGAGCACTTGTTACATAAAATTTTCTAATGAAAATCTATAATGATATTTTGAAACAAAATTAATCATATTCACCTTAACCATTACCACTTCCTATCAAGACAGTTCATTTAAGGCCCCAATGGCTCCAGTTCTTGAGGAATCTGGGTTTTAAAACAGGTAATCAGGATGAAGGAGTAGGGACTAAGGTAGAGACCAGACTTATGAACTGAGTCAATAATAGGAATTGGGGGTGAGGGGAATGGAGTAAGGTTAGGAGAGGAGAAGCATGCTTGGGATCAGAGGACCCCCTACGTGGAAATAAGGTCTCTTACTCCTTATTATGGCTGGCGCTAGATGGCTTGAGGACCACATGGCAATTAATTTCTATTACTGGAGCATAGATGCAGTTCATAGGCCAATTCACTCAGCTTGGGAACCAGAGTGGGATAAACTAACAGGCAGAGAGCACGGGTGGATGCAGACTGGAGAGACAGAAAGACAGAACAGCTAAGAAAGAAAAAGGCAAAAACAATGTCAGGAGATACAGTCCAATATGTTCCTTTGTCTGCAAATCACACTTTTCTGCCTACTACATCTACAACTTTATTTTTACTACTAATATCGTTACCTCTTACCCGTTTCCCTCTCCTATACATAGACATTCTTTTAATTTAGCAATACTCATAACGTATAGTTTCCCTCACGGTTTTAAAAAAATGTTTTTCATCTAGATTTAGATGTGAAAAGGCAAATAGTCTTGTTACTCTTTTACAGATAGGGAAACTGAGACTGGAGAACGTAAGTAATGTTCTGATGTAGTTATTAAGTGGCAAACAAATCTTCGAACCCAGACTTCCTGCCGGCAACTCAAAGTTCTTTCATTAGCCCCACTGTGTCACTATAACGTAGGCAGAATTTATGGCTAACAATATGGCAAGAGTTACCCTCTCTAACTTACTGCCTGTGCCCTACACAGAGAGCTGTATCTCTGAACAGCAAGTTAGCACAATCCCATCAGCGGTAAAAGACCTTAAAACTACAGATAAGTTCATCTCACTGGCTTTCTAGTCTTATTTAGCCTGTAGCTGTAAGAGGTTAAGAGTAGCTTTCTAAGCGCATATGTTAGCCTCCAGTTGTAATGAAGAGTAAGGGACTAAATACAGACAGACCCTACCTGGAAACAACCTGAGGAAAAGCTGCAGACTGAGTCACGATGGGACATAGCACATCTATAGCTGAAGGCCTGACAGCAATTCCTGCCGAAGAGACCTATGTGTGGTACAGAAAATGTATGATGGAATATCCCTCCGGCCTGCAAACTCTGCATGAATTTAAGACACTCTTGGGTCTGCAAGGTCTGAAAAAAAGGCCAATCAACATGTTGATCAAGTCTCTAATACCTTTGACATGAACAAGGTAAGAACTTATACTTTGCATTTGGCTATGGTTCTGCATTTTGCCTTTTTTAAAATATAAAGTAGCCTGAGGTAAAACATGTGCATCCCTCTGAATTGGGGAGGTCTTCAGAGACCCCACAGCTTGTGGGTAAGTGAGTTATTAAATGCATTTAGCACTGACGGCGTGAAAATAATTGGGAACTAGCCACTCCACCCTTGGAAATGTTCTGCATGTAGGGAGTTATTTTAAAACCAAAATTAAATCTCTGCATGGAATGCTAATGCTATCGTTTAAACAAATCTAATAAGTGCAGATTGATTTACAAAGACTATTTTCAAAGTGTTTAATGCAATGGTGACATTTTATAGAAAAGCAAATTACAGAAATCTGCTTCCTAAGGTGTGATTGAATCTAGATTGGCAGATAAAATCAATACAAATTAGCCAATGTGTTGTTCATGCCCAAATCAAAAGTGGGAATGCTTCATAATACTTTTCTTTCCCTTGTATCTGACTAATTTAGTTTTGGAGGAAAAACAAAACAATTTATTTATAGTTTTAAATTCAGATAAATTTTAGTTTCTAAAGATAGTCACTCAGCTATTGTCCTAAATTTACTCATTCCTGAGGAGTCCCCGCACATTTAATTTCATGGGTTGGAAAAATATCAAAATGAGAAAAGAAGATATGGAATAGTAAAAATAAGACCAAAAAAGTAATCTTAAATACCAGGCTAAAGATGTTCCTGCCTGCTTTTCCTTGTGCTTTTCAGTTATTTTACTTGTAGATCAGTAAAGTTCAAAATGTATTGATGCCATCTAGAATAAAAGGGAAGAGGGAATACTACTCATAGATAAACAGATGACATTGGAAGGCCGGACAAGACAATAGAAGAGAAAGAATGGCTGATGAATTTACTACAATTAAAATGATTGGCTGACTGTTAGGATGTGTGAAATTCAGCACAATCCTTTTCCAAAGCCAAAAAGCAGATAACCAAAGGAGTTAATAACAAAGAACTGGAGTTAATAACCAAGAACTGTGTGAAATTAATGGCTATTTTAATCCTTACAGTAATGTCAGGAACAAATTTTTTTGAGGACATTGTTGTCTTTTGTTCAATGTTATCAAACATGAATGAAGCGCCGCCTGTGTAGCATGACTGTGTTTTCCTCATAAATTGTACTTAGCATAGTTGCATGCAAATGGGGCTCAGCCCCTACGGAGCTTACAGGTCAGTGGGAAAAAAAGAAAGATTCTGCTTGTGTTCTTCACTCTGAAATATGTTCTGGACGTGCTATAGAGTGAATGTGCCACCCCAAATTCATGGTCAAATCTAAACCCCAATGTGATGTATTTGGAGGTGGGATCTTTGGGTGGTGATTAGGTCATGAGGGCAGAGCCTTCCTCAATGGGATTAGTGCCCTTATAGAATGACCCCCAGAGAGAGTTTTCTCACCCTTTCCCCCATGTGAAGACACATGGGATGACAGTTATCCATGAACCAGGAAGTTGGCCCTTACTAGACAGGGCATCTGCCTGTGCCTTGATCTTGGGTTTCCCAGCCTAAAGAACTGCTTTAAACTACCCAGTCCATGGTATTTTGTTATAGCAGGGGGATTAAGGCAGGATACCATGTGCATGTTGCGTGTTGTTTCTCTTTGTCTCTACCTCTATCCCAGGGCGTGCTTGCTTGCTCTCTCACACTGTCATTCTCGGTTTCACAGTGGAAGCCTGTTCTAGACAGCAGCTTCTTGGCTCTGACAGTACTCCTGAGAGGTTAGAAGAAGACTTCCCATCAAGTTCTGTAGTTATTCTCCAAAGGTGTCGATGTCATATCCCAGGACAGCGACCCTGCTGTTAGCCCACTGTTTGTGAAAGCACTGTGCATGTCTGTGGTTCCTAGGCACGAGCAGGAACACGTGACAGGTAGTGCTGAGTAGAAACAAAAGGAAGCCGGCTGTCAGGGAAGCAGGGCCAGACCATGTCCAGACAGGCGGCCTAGGGCATGTGCCATAGGAGTGAGAATCCTCTCAGTGACAGCCACGTGGTGGCCAAGCCCATCTCAGGAATGTAAGTGACTTGGAAGCTCTGCTAGCATTCGTAATTTATTGTAGAGATTTTATGTTTGCTTAGAAAGCAAGAGCGCCAGGCAGTGATGACAAATGCCATGAAAGGTGTGGGATCTCAATATAAAATCAGGTCATAAAATGAGAAGGCTAATGATTATTCATTATCAAGTGATAGTAAAAATGACATGCAATTATGCAAAAGAAAACAAAAGAGCCATGGATGTAATTAGATCAATAAAACTATCAGCTGTCCATAATCTGGAGGATTTACTCTTTCTGTGGAGTTCCTCTGCTGCTTTACCTGTTCTGGGGAGAAGTCATTCTAAAATGCATTTCATACTTTCCTCCTCCTCAAAGTGCTGGCAAAACATTTTCTTCTTATCACTCATTATTATGAACATTGGTTGTTACATTTATAAAATACCATGAAGCACCCATGCCTATTGAAGTTGCTGGGGCTAAGCTTCGTAATGTTAAAATTCCTGAAAATACCTGCCTTTGTTAAAGCTTTAACATTCCAATCTCTTTTTACTCTGCCATTTTTTTACATTTTTTAAAATTGATTTCAGAGAGGAAGGGAGAGAGAGAGAGAAACATCAATGATGAGAGAGAATCACTGTTCAGCTGCCTCCTGCACTCCCCTTACTGGGGATCTAGCCCGAAACCCAGGCACGTGTCCTTGACCGGAATCGAACCTGAGACCTTTCAGTCCACAGGCCGACGCTCTATCCACCAAGCCAAACCAGCTAGGGCTTTACTCTGCCTTTTTTAAACCTGAGTTTGGCTTGTACTCAAGTTAACCAAACTTATTTGAATAGTGCATAATGTAAAAGTAAATAGAGTCTGAAGGTTAGAGTATCAAGTTTATAACAAGTCCTTTGCCCAACCCCACACCCTTGCAGGCTTCTCTTTGGCACTCAGTAACAATAGTTAATGCTCTCTGAGTGCTTAATATAATGTGCCTGTCACAGTTCCAGGCACAGGACATAGACGAACGCATTCAAAGTCATATGATTGTAAAACGTGCTGATGTTGGCAGCTCAGACCACAAGGAAAGGCAATTAGTTAATTGACCATTGGCCCCAGTGAGTCACTTTGAGACCCATCACTGCACTTGTGTTGAGTCCATGCCTGGATTTAGATAACCACCAGTGAATGAGTGCAGCAGAAATAATAAGGCCTATTCATTCCTAAAAGACAGGGGATTCCATTGTCACCTGACTTTGACTCAAGGATTCCCTGGAGGCTTTGTCCACAACCATAGGTTTAAGGAGTATTTAGGACACTTTTTTCGCTCTCTTTACCTGGGTCAGGTTGACATTTTGATCTGACATCTCCCCCAAGCTTCTCTGACTTTCTTCCTATTTCCTTCCATATAGCATTTCTCCAAGTAAATGTCTTAAATTGAATTAAGAGGTCTAATATCCAATGAATAAGAGTCACAGAAAAAGAGCCCAGAGAAAATGTAAGATTATAACAAAACAAACTAGAACAATTTCCTAGACCTATCAGACACAAGGGCCCAGCACAATAAATAGAAAAAGATCAACCTACAGCATATGCTGAAAAGTTTTGTAAACATGGTTAAAAGAAGATCCTAAAATCTTCCAAAAGGGAAATAAATGGAAATCAAAATAGCCTTACTTGGCCAGTGTGACTCAGTTGGTTGGAGCGTCATCTTCTACACCAGAAGGTGGCAGGTTTGATTCCTGGTTAGGGCACATACCTAGGTTGCAGGTTTCTTTCTCTCTCTCCCCCTCTTCTCTTTTCTCTCATCTCTCTTCTTCTCTCTCTCAAAAAAGAAAAATAACCTTGAGCTTCTTAAGACCTATATAAGAGTCTAAAAGTACAGGTAAATGGATAAATACTTCCAAAATTCTGAGGGGGGAAGTATCAAGCCAAATCAAATGTGAGAGAAAATAAAGACATTCAATGACTGAAAATTTTACTAAACCCCCCGCCCCCCCCCCCCCCCCCCCCGCCTTAGGAAGCTACTGGAGCACATGCTTCAGTAAAATGAAGGAATCTATTGACAAAGACGGAGAGAGTGAATCCAACATAGGAAAATAAATATGTTCCATCCAGGATCATGGAGAAGGAAAGTCCAGATCAAATATTATGTAGAAAGCCCAATGTGCTGCTAATCCAGATGGAAAAGAAGGAAGGGGACTCAGGGAGGAAGACCTGAAAAGATGACATTGATGCATTATCTACTGTTTGAGAATTTCAAGACAATATTATTAATTGCTATTTAGCCAATTTAATAGTGCATTTGGAAAAAAAACACAAGACTAACTGCAAAAAACCCCCACCCTCAAAATTTAAACTGAAGCGACTTAAAAATTTATTACGAAAATTTTACACATATACAGAAGTAAAATAATGAACTCCCATTGACCCATAATCCATCTCAACACATCAAAATTTTGTCATTTTGCTTCGAAGTCTTATTTTTTTCTGAAAATTTTTTATAATAAAAAAACCACTCAAACATTATATGATTTCACCTACAAGGACTTCATTATTCAATATAACAATACTCTATTTTTTTATTTTTGTTAATGCTCATTCGAGGAAATTTTTTCCATTGATTTTTAGAGAGAGTGGGAGGGAGAGGAAGGAAGCAGAGGGGAGAGGGAAAGAACCATCGATGCGAGAGAAATACATGGACTGGTTACATGGCTTCCCCAGATCAGGCACCTATGGCATAAAGTAGATGTTGAACAGATATTTTCAAAATAATTAAATAAAATAATAGGGGAAGTGACAACTTTAGTATCCTCACTTTTTTATACACACACTTTTTCCTTTCCATTCTTCTCTCCTTCTCCATTTTTGTCTCATATTTATATCAAGGATGGCCACTGTGTCTTTCAAATTCTTACTTAGTGCCCAATTGGAGTGATTATCTCAAGGAAGGTTTTTAAAATTTATTCATTAATTTTTTTTAATTACCCTTGCTGGTTTGGCTCAGTGGATAGAACATTGGCCTGCAGACTGAAGGGTCCCAGGTTCGATTCTGGTCAAGGGCACATATCTTGGTTGCAGGCTTGATCCCCTGGTCTGGGTCAGGACGTGTGTGAGAGGCAACCAATCGATGTGTCTCTTTCACATGGATGTTTCTTTCTCTCTGTACCTCTCTCTCCCTTCTACTCTCTCTAAAAATCAATGGAAAAATATCCTCTGGAGAGGATTAACAAAAAATAAAAAATAAATCAATTCAAATACTCTCTGGAAAAAAATACATACATTAAACGACAATGCAGTATCATCTCACACCTGTCAGAATGGCTATCATCAACAAAACAAACAACAAGTGTTGGAGAGGATGTGGAGAAAAAGGAACCCTTCTGCACTGCTGGTGGGAATGCAGACTGGTGCAGCCACTGTGGAGAACAGTATGGAG
>NW_005353584.1:1198179-1204180 GCF_000412655.1 Myotis brandtii | reverse complement strand
TTCCTTCCTCTTGAATTTTTTGGCATAGTCTGAGGAGGATAGGTTTTATTTCTTCTTTGAATATTTGGTAAAACTCTCCTGTGAAGCTGTCTGGCCCCGGGCTTTTGTTTTCTGGATGCTTTTTGGTGAATAATTACATTTATTAAATTAAGAATAACTCAATGAATAAAATGTGATTTAATGTTTCAATACATTATTTTTAAAATTGTATTGAATTTATTGGGGTGACATCCTATATAATAAAGAGGTAATATGCAAATTGACCATCACTCCAACCCACAAGATGGGCACCCCCATGTGGTCAAAGATGGCCACCCCCATGTGGACACACGATGGCTGCCACAAGATGATCAGCAGGGGAAGGCAGTTGTGGGTTATCAGGCCAGCAGGGGAGAGTACTTGGGAAGAACCAGGCCTGCAGGGGAGGGCAGTTGGGGGTGACCGGGCCTGGGGAGGGCAGCAGTTGGGGGGAACCAGGCCTGCAGGGGAGGGTAGTTAGGGGCAATCGGGCCAGCAGGGGAGCAGTTAGGTGTTGATCAGGCTGGCAAGGGAGTGGTTAGGGCTTGATCAGGCTGGCAGGCAGGCAAGCAGTTGGGAGCCAGCAGTCCTGTATTGTGAGAGGGAAGTCGGACATCCCTCAAGGGGTCCCAGATTGGAGAGGGTGCAGGCTGGGCTAAGGGACACCCCCCCACACACACCCCGTGCACAAATTTTGTGCACCAGGCCTCTAGTTGGTTAATAAAATTATTAAGGTTTTATGTGTACAATTCTATAATACAGCATTTGTATATTGTATTGTGCATTCACCACCCAAAGTCTAGTCTCTTTTTGTCATCATTTATCTCCGCTTAACCCTCTTCTATCTACCCGCATCCTTCTTTCCCTCTGGTAATCACCATACTATTGTCTGTGTCTATGAAGTTTTTGTTTATTTGTTTTACTTAATTCCTTCACATTTTTTCACCCAGTTCCCCAAACCGCCTCCCCTCTAACACCTGTCAGATAGTTCTCTGAGTTTGTTTCTATTTTGTTTGTTTGTTTTCTTCATTAGATTCCACATATAAGTAAAATCATATGGTACTTGTCTTTCTCTGACTGGCTTATTTCACTTAACATGATACTCTCCAGGTCCATCCATGCTGTGGAACAAGCTAAGATTTCCTTCTTTTTTACAGCTGAGTAGTATTCCATTGTATAAATGTACTGCAGCTTTTTTAAACACTTACCTACTGATGGAACTTTAGCTGCATCCAAGTCTTGGCTTAATAGTGCTACATATATTCTTCTAACTAATGTTCCAGGTTTCTTCAGATATATTCCTGGAAGTGGAATCACTGGGTCATATAGTAGATCCATTTTTAATTTTTTGAGGAAACTCCATACTGTTTTCCACAGTAGCTGCACCAATATTAAATATTTTTAACTTGTGTAGAGATAAGAATTTCAGCTCATATACTCAGGCATTGAAGAAATGTAACTTTCGTTTTTTATAATGCAGTTACTTTATACTTTTAGTCCCCATTTTACCAAGGAGAGGTCTCCCTCCATTTTCCAGGGTTGCATATTAAACCCCATGGGCACATCTAAACCTCAAGGTATTAATAGGCATTTGCTGAGATAGCATCATGTCTCACCTCCTACTTCACTAAGAAGGCTGCTGTCTTGCTCAGCTGGGCCTGCTGGGCCCAGTTTTCTCTCGGTTACTTTATACTCCTAGGCACAGAAGCCTTGTCGACTGGCTCAGAATTGTCCGACCAGTACTCCTTACAGCCTTTCCTCCAAAACTATGTCAGGTTCAGGGAAACTTGGCAAGTTTCCACCCAGTCAGTGAATCATAGGTGCTTCTGCTTTTACATCTGTCAACCCCACCTGGCGTATCTGTCACCCAGCCCTCCAACCATTCTTGGCCTTTTACAGTGGTACCCTCTCCCTCCTCCTCCCCACAGCCCAGTGTCGTGTAACTCTTCCGTCCCTATTCCATACTTCCCCAGTCTATGGAATCTTTATCTACTTTGGGAGTAGCCAGGAGAAACTAGAGAAACTGGCTTCGAAATTTTTTGTTAATGGCACCAATTTTATTCTCAGAATCCTGGAAGGCTTAAATTCCTGAAACTCGAGATCTAAGAATGAACATTTGATTTCTGCTTTTTTTGCTATAAAGACTTATCTCTCAAGCAATAAATGTCTTTACTGAACGTGGGAGGGCTGGATGGTAGAGAGGATTTCCAGGGGGCAAAGTCACATCTTGATTACATCATATTATTATCCCACTTCACTTGCAAATATTTATTGAAGACCTGGAGGCTTGTGGAAGGAAAGTAGGTACAAAGATGAATAGAAATTGGTTCCTTTCCTCAAAGGAGTTTACAATATAGAGGGGTGACAAATGCATTCTTAACAAATAAAAGGGGTAAATAATCAAAGATTGAGAGGGCAAAGCCCAACTTTAGTTGCAAGGTTCCAGATGGGTCTCGGGTATTATAGGGATGCTTTTATTTATTTATTTTTTAAAATATGTTTTTATTGATTTTTGGAGAGAGAGGAAGGGGAGGGATAGAGAAAAACATCAATAAGAGATAGACATTCATCAGCTGCCTCTTGCACACCTTCTACTGGTGATTGAGCCCACAACCGAGCATGTGCCCTGACCGGGAATTGAACTGGGGACCTTTTGGTTCCTGGGTCAATGCTCAACCACTGAGCAACACTGCCTGGGCTTTAAACCCTGTCCAGTAATGTGACCTGTGGTCCAGCCTCTTCCTAGACAAGCAGTCTGGATAGAAGGGCCAGGGAAGTTTTTAATTTTATCCCATTAGGGTAGGTAGAAAAATCACACTCAAATTGTGGAGGTGTGGGATGATGAGGGTGAGTAGGTAGGTAGAAGACATGATTTTCTGTGCCCCCAAAGAGTTGAAAAATTACTTTAGGATAAACATTATACCAAGATTAAATGCTCAAAGAATAAAATAAGGCTGTATAATATTATGACATACTAGCATGACTACTCTATTCAAGGTACATTTATTGGGCCCAGGAGATGCAATGAAGACTAAGTTGTTGAGTTAGTTAGGAAAGGCTTTCTGGAGAAGTTGAGGCATTTGGGGATCTTGAACGAAGTGAAGAACTTGAATTATCAATTATTTCTGTATCAGTCACTGTTTTAAGGACATTATGTTTATTATCTCAGAATTCTCACAACAATAATATAAGAGTAGGTACCATTTTTATCATTTCCATTTTACAGATGAAGACACTGAGGTACAGACAGGTTATCTAACTTGTCTAAAACTACACAGCAGGATTGGAATGCTGGCAGTCTGACCCGAAGGGCTATACTCTAACTTGTTGTGGTATTTCAACTTTAACAAAGGAGTTGAGAATTTCAATGAAGAGAAAAGCTCAAATTAAAGTATGAGATAGAAGAAAGAAGGGTATGGGGAACTTAACTAAGGCCAAGGGAGCACACTCCAGGCACCTCATCTGTATCCTTTGCTCCATACAGGTAACCAGCCTGTTGTTGGGGCTGCATAAGACACTCAGAGCATGAGATGCCGGTAGTGGGTGACTTGCTTGGAGAATCTATTCTAGAGCTTTAGAAAGTCAGTTCATGGTCCTTCTGGCTCCTGGTTTGTGTTCTTGCTCCTGTATTAGGTAAGAAGGTAAATGCATGTCCCTCAGGGACACACCGAGGCATCTGGATTTTATCCAGTGCCAGTGGCAGCCCTTAGGTAGGATCAAAGGTGCTCTAGGAATAACCATTTGCCAGATGTGTTCATGCAGGAGACCTTTTCTAATGAGCAGAAGTGGGGTAAGAAAAGCCTGATTGCTGGAGCAGGAGTAGAGATGCTGCTGGATTGGAGAGGAAATGGACCCAGAACACTTATTCGAAGATTTGCCTCTTAAGACTCTGAGATAAACAAGGGAGGTAAAATGGTTTCTCTGAATCTGTGGGTTTGGAAATCAAACCAGGAATAGAATGATGGTTTAAGGTGGAAAAAACAGTTGTCAGAACTAGAATACATCTAAACACTAGGATAAAACAAAACAGCCAAAGCAAATTTTCAGGTTACTTAAATGAACAGCCTCAGACAACTCCTGGGAAGCAAGAGTGAGGGAATGGTGAATGAAAGAAAAGTGACGATAAGCGCTAACCTGTGGGATTTAGTACATGTTAGTTTTCCTATAAATATCCTCACAAATCAAATCCTAGCTTTAATGTATCAGAAGTCCTTGCTATTTTTAGATAAGTCCTGTGGCGAATCTCTTTGTCATCATGGGGATGGTGGCCCAGCCCCTCAGCTCTGACCCTACTGCTGTGTGTAATCTTGGACGAGGCTCATAATCTCTTTATGTTAAAGTTATCACTTCTAAAATCAGGCAAGACCTATCCTGCCTGCATTTCACTGAGCTCCTGTGAAATAACATAGGAGGAAACTTGGCAAAAACGTGAAATACAGCCCACAAAGAGATGATATGTTTATCTGTAAAATGCAGATAACTCTGACCTCAACCCCTTCAGTTTTCATAACAGTGAAGATTAATGCTACTTTTTCTCAATTTCAAATTCTATTTCCAAATGAAAGAGTGCCTGCAGGGGCAGGAGTTGCTTTCCCACCATTTCTCATCTCTATTGATCCCAGAGCCGTAGACATTCATTTGTGCTGTTTGAGGCAATATTGGTCCCTTGCAATGGTTGCCCATCCGAGAATGAAATTAATAAAATGGGAATCATTTTTAGGGTTTTGACTGTCTTCTTAACCTAACTAGGACAACTCCTGCATGGGAGTTCCAGCTCTACTTGAAATTCAGAAGTGACCTTTGGTTATCTGCTTCCTTCACTTCTCTTTGTGTGAGAGCCCTTAAAAACTGGAGCAAGCGAAAGATTTATGTGATTTGAAAAGAAACCCATTTATGTTTGCCTTTTGCTGGTTTATGGATTGGAATTTTTTTTCTTAACTAATGTGAAGTTTTTATGTTATATATGTAGTAACCCTCTGCAGTATCTGTCATGAATACTTTTTCCAGTTCTTTTTGTTTTTACTTTTGTTTTTCATTACAAAGGAATTCATGACATTGAATTTCATGTGCTTTCTTTTTTTACTTCTTTTGTTGCCTTCAGATGAACAAACTTGTTATCCTTTGAGAGCTCTAACACTGATTCTGTTTTTCATCCTTTGATATTTCTTAAGGTTTAATTAAAAGAGGTTTCTTGGGGGAAAAAATTGGAGCAGGCCACCTGGCTTTTAACTTGAGTCATAATCGCTGCCATTCATTAACCCCCTGGCTGCCCTGCAGTCTGTAAGGCAGTGTCCGACTGTCTGACCTACAAGGTGACCACAATTACTGCTGCTATCCTTCGGGCACATTTACTGGAAACAAATGACCATCTCTTAGACTGCAGTCTCTTAAGGGTAAAGACCAAGGCTATTAACTTCACAACCACCAACATAGATGATCTCAGGAGACATTTGTTGGTGATAATAAAACACCTCATATTTGTTTAGCACATTATAATTTACAGAACATTTTCACTTATATCATCCATTATTAACATTTGGCTGAGCCTTTCACAGAATTTTACCCATTAAAGATATCAATTGTGCCTGCTGATATACATTTAAACTTTGGCTGTTATAACTCATATATTTTAACAAAATCTATTGGAATTGTGCTTCTCAATTCTGGCTACATAGTAGAAGCACGTGGGGTAATTATGAAAAACTAGAGGCCCGGTGCATGAAATTCATGCATGGGTAGGGTCTCTAGGCCTGGCTGGCAATCAGGGCCGATCTCTGGGGCGACTGGTGTGGTGATCAGGGGCCCCTGCTGGCACCCATCTTGGCTGTCCTGGGGCCTGCAGGCTGGGGACAGCTCCTGTGTTGAGTGTCTGCCCCCTGGTGGTCAGTGTGCATCATAGCAACCAGTCAGTCTGCTGTTCAGTCGATTTGCATATTAGGCTTTTATTATACAGGACTAGAGGCCCGGTGCACAAAAATTTGTG
>NW_005353584.1:1193687-1196919 GCF_000412655.1 Myotis brandtii | reverse complement strand
TGGCTGTCGGCCGCCATCTTGGCTGACAGTTAATTTGCATAAGGATATGCTGATTAGCCAATGGGAAGGGTAGCGGTCGTACGCTAATTACCATGTTTCTCTTTTATTAGTGTAGATACCAGTGGCTGGATCTCCATTCCAGTCCAATTGAATCAAAGCAAGGTTTCATTTTGTTTTGCTTGTTTCAAGTTGCAATGTGGTTGGGATGTGCAGCCAGACATGAGCACCACTGCTAGACTAGAAAGACCACAAAGTGGCAAAAAACTGGGTTCTAGGGCCATTCCTGCCACCAAAGAGCTGTGTACCATGGATACATACAAAAAGAGGATTCTAGGTCCAAAACTACTAATCCAGAAGCAGTTCCTCAACTTTTTTTATTTGCAGTCTTGGTAAAGGAACATGGCCTTGAAGCAAGTATTATGTGATGTGTTACTTGTAGATATGTTCCACCATCTATTCCACCATTTCTACATCTTCTCCTCTCCTCTTCTATTCATTAAAGAACAAGGATCCAGGCTCTTTCCTAAAAAATGCAACACCATTAGGAGACAGGCTAACTGCATCTGGGTGAGGCTGGATTTTATTGTATCTGTTGCAATGTCAGTTTAAGGAGACAAGTATTTATAAGAGGAAACCCACCTTGGCTACCTGAGGAAATGCCTTGCAAAAGGCTGCCACTGCTGTAATTAGCTCATTCAGAAATGATCAAGCTCGGACAATTGTCTTGCTTCCCCAATCGCACATGAGACGGGCTTCTAATTCACAGTGGGTCAGACAGCTGCTGAGCTGGCTGCCTCCTGGGGGCAGATGGTCAAGGCTTGCTGATACACCCAGGAAACCTATTCATAATCAAACGCTTGGTGAGTAAATATTATAAGAAGCCTTGTGTCCTAGGATCCTTGATTTTGTATAGTCATGGTTGAGTCAAGAACAACCATGTCTGATCTGCATAAAGATCACATTAGAGAACCAATTTACCAAGCCAGCGTATGTTTCTCATCTACAGAGGGGAGTCGCTCCTCAGGACATTCCAGCAATTCCATGGCTGAGAGGGAGTCTGTGTTTCTTATTAATATAATTGCCTGGAGGTGAAAATGGATAAGGTCATATATGTTGAACATAACATTTCCCTTATAAATTGTAAAAATTTACAAAAGTATTTAAAAAATATTCACAGGTACTTGTCATCATAGAGGTGGCCCTTATATTGCCTGCCTTCCTTGCAGTTCCTAAAATGCAAATTAAATATCCCTAATAAGTGTTGGCTCAATCCTGTAATGTGCTTACACCAGCTCTCTGGGTTTCCTTCCTTCTGACCATCTGAATAACCATTTTCAAACATTTCACTTCTTACGTTGCTACTGACCCACCACAGCTGGTAAAATGTCAATGAAAAGTGTCACATGTGAAAAAAAGAAAACATCTTCATGTCTTTAGGTTAAGGGCTGTGACAATTCATGCATTTTTCATAGATAGTGATTCTGTGAAAAGTGGCAGAAAGTTAATGTTGTGGGAGGACATGGGGTTAATCTGGGTCTATAGTTTGGGGATTTCTGTTAGATTTGAATTATTTGTTTTCCCGAATAAGAGGCTCCACTAGAACAAATGAGGTTTTATCTCTAGTTGTTATTATAACAGTTATCTCTATTCTATGGTCTTAGTGTCACTAGACCCAGGATGATGTATTTCTTGGTCAGTACTGTGTAGAGTCTTATTAGAGCTAAATGAGCTCATGTGTGTAAAGTACAATACCTGGCACGATACGTATAGCAAGTATGATATGAACACCAATAGTTATCATTGTCATCATGACTATTATTATTATTATTAATAGTCTAGTCCATTTCTCATTTTTAAAACGAAGGACTTTTTCCAGAGCTTTAATTCTATAATTTGAGTCAAGTAAACGAAGACAAGTTACCCTAATGTCTCTGCTTCTTGGGGTTAGTCAAGCAGAGAGAGAGAGAGAAAGAGAGAGAGAGAGAGAGAGAGAGAGAGAGAGAGAGAGAGATGGCAGGACCATATTAGATATATTGGATGACATCCACAGTGAGATCTTACCCAGGGACTTTACAGGGTGGGGAGAATGGGAGGATTACTCAGGGCTGTAATGCAGGTGTGAGGCCCTGAAGAGGGGGAAATGCTGAACCAAAGCAAGAACCAGCTACACAGCAAAGAAAGGCTATAGATTCCTAGCCAAGAGCATGGATGAAGACTTAGAATAGGATCGACGAAAGCAGGACCAGTAGGTACGCTTCAGGTCCTGGAGGGGCAGCTGGGTAAATTTCCTGAGAGAGGCTGTTGTCTATGGGGTGGGAGACAGGGGTTAAGGATAAAAAATGGAAAGAGGAAATGTTCATCAAAGACACCAGGCAGCAGGAGAGAGCAAGAGGAGAATGAACAACTTTTGTCCTGCTGGGCCAGATGGCTAAGGGGCAGGATGAGGGAGGGGCTGGAAGTGGTAGCCCCAAGAGCCCTCTGGGCTCACAAGTCTCCCTGATGCTAAGCAGCTTAGAGCAGACAGGCCAGCTTTACTTGGGCAGCGCCAGGTATGAAGGCAGCACAAGCTCCAAGGGGCTGCATCTCAGACACTCAGAGTTCCCTTACTTTATGCAACTGTGCGACGAAAGAGTTCACACATAGGAATCCAGAGCAACATGCTGCATGGAGCATGCCTCATCTCTTCAAGCCTATGGACACCTCTTCCAGAAAGAGAATTCAGTTGTAATGAGTTTTGGGGACACAATAGGGTGGGACAAAGAACAAAGTCTTAAAGTAAGGCTGACTGGGTTCAAACCTTGGACTCTCCCACATCCTAGTCCTGTTACTTTAACTAGTTTAAGTTTTCTGACAATCACTTTTCTCCTCTATAAAATAATAATAATAATAATAAGGCTATTTGTAAGGTTGTGGTTAGAATGAAAGATAATGCATGGAAAGTGACTAGTACAGTGCTTGGAACATGGACTTTATTCCCTTTTTAAAATATAAATCATAACTCTTAGTAATAAATGAAATAATTATTTTCATATGCATATAAGCTTTATAATTCAACTTTCTACCTGCATTTTAAATTTATTATATCCTGAAAATAACTGTGATTCTTGGCAGGTCATGAACATTGCCTGGAGGCCACATATTTCACCTATGGGTTTTCTGTTGGATAGAAATGCTACAGGAAAAAAAAAATATATATATATATATATATATACACACACATACATTTTTATTT